>NC_133899.1:86935870-87115309 GCF_964199755.1 Larus michahellis | reverse complement strand
GAAAGATCAGCTCATCACCATGAACTGATTGAAAGAATTAAGGTTAGTAATGCAAAATAAAGTTGTACATCTAAATGAGGACTTTCAGAACATGACAAAGTTCTTCCCTTTAAGAAAGAAAGCAGAGACTAGAAATTACTGGAACTAGTGAGAAAATTTTATTTTGGGTATTTAAAATATAAATCTCATGTAGTTTCAATTTATGTGTGCCATGTTTGAATTTCAGTTTTGTATCAGTTCCACAATATCATTTGGTTACGCAGTAAAGGAAAAATAATTGCAAAGGCTATCATGTATTAGATGCGGAACATAATCATAAGTGGAATTACAAGTGACTTCAGTAACAGTGAAATGAAGTACTAAAAGGTATTTATCAGGAGATAGCTTGTCAGTGAAAAGTCTTGTATACAAAAATGAGGAAGATGAACTCTTTGTATCTCTATAGCTATCTTAAAGCTAGTTGTAAAATGAAGGCTATAAAGTTTTTGTTTGTTGCTGTCTGTATGTCATGAAAGAGCCAAATGGTTTCTAAAACGTACAGTCACAAACTGATTATAAAATTCCCGAGGGGAACTCTGATGGGGCTATCATAACTTAACAATGGAACGGTGAGTCACTGCAGGAGGAATTCATGTAATAATCTTTTCTGGTATTTATAGGACCAGGAGGATAAAATGTCATTTAATTTTATTTGATTAAAAACTACGAGGCAAGAGAGAAAGAGGAAGAAAAAATGAAGCATCTTTCCTTTATTTCAGGCATGAAAGATGAATGGATTATATAAAAAGCATATTATGAAGCAATATAATACAGTGATTAATGTCAAATTTGATCACTGCTCCAAAACAGTTGTGTTAATAATAAAATTATTTTATTTGATTACTTAAGATTATTTTTTCTTTAAGTTCCAGATGCAAAATGTTGCATTTGAGTGGAACAGATAGATTATGAGGCATCTGTATGAGTTCTTACTTGCCTAGTTTAGGCATATGTATCTCTGCAGTTCAAAGATATCCGTGGAAGGTCTTTATCTACCTTAAAAACTTATGCCAAAATATACTTAATGTAGCCTTAATTACGTTCGTTAGGATGCCAAAAATGCTTTAGCGTATTCCATTAGTGCTGGTATCCAGCACTGTGTATTTAGTCCTGCAGTCACTTCTGCTTGAATCAGACCTGTGTCATCTCTTACATAGTGCTCCGGATTGAAAGATCATAGAATCATAGAATCCTTTAGGTTGGAAAAGACCCTTGGGATCATCAAGTCCAACCATCATCTCCACTCCACAAAGTTCTCCCTTATACCATATCCCCCAACACTACATCTAAATGACTCTTAAACACATCCAGGGATGGTGACTCCACCACCTCCCTGGGCAGCCTATTCCAGTGTCTGACCGCTCTTTCTGTGAAGAATTTTTTCCTAATGTCCAGCCTAAACCTACTCTGTTGCAGCTTGAAGCCATTTTCTCTTGTTCTATCGCTAATTACCTGTGAGAAGAGACCAGCACCAACCTCTCCACAATGTCCTTTCAAGTAGTTGTAGAGAGCAATGAGGTCTCCCCTCAGCTTCCTTTTCCTCAAACTAAACAGTCCCAGCTCCTTCAATCACTCCTCATAAGATTTATTCTGCAGGCCCGTCACCAGCTTCGTTGCCCTCCTCTGCACTCGCTCCAGCACCTCGATATCTCTCTCTTATTGAGGTGCCCAGAAGTGGACACAATACTCAAGGTGTGGCCTCACCAGTGTTGAGTAGAGGGGGACAGTCACCTCCCTCCTTCTGCTGGTCACACTATTTCTAATACAAGCCAGGATGGCATTGGCCCTCTTGGCCACCTGGGCACACTGCTGGCTCGTGTTCAGCCGCTTGTCAATTAGAACCCCCAGGTCCTTTTCTGCCAGGCAGCTCTCCAGCCACACTTCCCCAAGCCTGTAGCGATGCATGGGGTTGTTGTGGCCCAAGTGCAGGCCCTGGCACTTGGCCTTGTTGAAGCTCATACCGTTAGCATTGGCCCATTGGTCCAATCTATCCAAGTCTCTCTACAGAGCCTCCCTATCCTCATGTAGATCAACACTCCCGCTTAGCTTCGTGTCATCTGCAAACTTGCTGATGCTACACTCTATGTCCTTATCAAGGTCATCAATAAAGATGTTAAACAGAAATGGTCCCAACACCAAGCCCTGAGGGACATCGCTTATGACTGGCCACCAGCTGGATTTAACTCCATTGACCACCACTCTTTGGGAGCGCCCATCCAGCCAGTGCTTGATCTATCGTGTTACAGTTGTCTACTGCTGCTTTGAGGTTTGGTTGGTTTGTGTTGGTTCTTTCAGAAAGGGCTGTATAATCTGGTGACCATGTGGTTATTCATAGTGAACACTTGCATGAATTCTCAACTAAAGCTTTTAGATGCTGTCATAATATTGAGAGCTTGTCACTATGTCATGGTACAATGATCCTCATCCTTTCTCTTCTTCTCTCCTTTGCACTACTTATATTAATTTTTGGTTTACTTCTGTATGGTTCATGAATATTCAGCATGTATAAAGCTTAAAGTTTATCAAATTTAAAGTTACTGAAAAGAGAGGCAGATGTGTGTGAGGAAAGGTGAGACTGTTAAGCAGCATAATAAATATAAGTATTCTTGAATAAGCCATGAGATATTCAAAAATTCATTTGGAAAGAAAACACCCAGTATTAAATATTGCTTAAATAGCAAAATTGTCTGGATATATTCTTGGCCAAAAACGTCCCTAACTCATCTTTTCATTTTCTGCTGTTCAAATGTGATGAAACAAAGGACCTTCTCCATAGTACAGAAGTGTTGGTGAAAGGCAGGCACAAAGGATCAAATCTTTGTAATACTTCTAGAGATCACCAAAGAAGAAATCAGACATTTAGAAAACAAACAGATGTGCAAAAAGAAGCAAACTGCTAAACGTATTGGTGAGGAAAGACTATTTTCTGGAACTTCACATCATTAGTGAGTTTAAGTGGAATAAAATTATTATTACAAACTTTTTTGTTTTAAAGAAGATATAAGTAACTGCTTCTAGCACTCGCTGTACCTGTCTTGATCCTTTCTGACGCATTGTAGGCTCGTTTCAGGAAAAGCAGTGTTGAGGTTTTCAAAAATTTTAGTGCTAGATTTCTAGCTATGATATCAAATAAGAGCATTTCTTCTTTTTTTTAAACAAAATAAAACAACCAAACCCACCCCAGAAGATGTTACTTCTGTTGATTAAACGTATTTTCCCAAGAGGAATTATGATGTGATTTCAATTGGTTTTGATTGTTTCGTGTTGCTGCAGAATAAGTGCTAACCCTAAACGACACTTGAGACTCTTGTGACTTAAGTTTTTTGAGTGCATTTCTGAGTGGGTTAATCCTATGCAAGAAATAAAAAGGTGGTTTTAATTTTCTGTTGTTCCTTCACATTTTTCTAAAGGGATTTTTCTATGGAAATAGAAGATAAAAGTGAAGGGTCTGTTTCTTGCTTATGTACGTTAGTTCTGGTAAGGATTAAATGGAAATAACTTGAGGGAACTCAAAGAACATCAGATATTTCTTGGAAATTTTAAGAGTAATTTAAGAGGATTTGTATATTTTCTAGATTTCATGTTATTTATTGCAATATTCTAAGCAAAATGCAGAGTTAACAATTACACTTTTATATTAATAATTTTCA
The DNA here is from genome assembly GCF_964199755.1 of Larus michahellis. Taxonomy (NCBI): domain Eukaryota; kingdom Metazoa; phylum Chordata; class Aves; order Charadriiformes; family Laridae; genus Larus; species Larus michahellis. Next base: position 87,111,620 of record NC_133899.1, on the reverse strand, counting down.
TTTAAGAGAGATAATACAAATATTGCTAATTAGTTAATATCCTACTCAATAGCCAGTAGTGGATTTTTACAAGGATAGTATAAGTAACAGTACAGTGCAAAAAACCCATACTGAATGGACCCTCTCTGAACCTGATCAACAGTGATAATGTGAGAGCTTATAGAGAAAATAAATGTTTTCAGTAGCTTGGAATTTTTAAGGTATGCAACCTAGCTAAATTCTTGTGGTTAGTTGCATGTTAAAAAATACCTACACTTTTCTGACTGTTTCAGTTTTCTGCTTATAAATCAGTTTCCGTGAATGTACTTTTGGTTTTGTTATTGCGGAAGATAAATCAGAATGCTTAAATAGATTGTGGGAACGTTTATATAGTATGGATATTATACCCTCTGTAACATAACCTTGTCTTATACATACTGCTTACAAAAAAATAAAATTTTATGTCAGCTCTTTATTTCTTTGTATGAATTTTGCAATTTAATATTGGATAATGAGACAGCTATTTTTTCCTGCATGAACTTTGTAAAATATTATAGGAAAGTTCTACTTCTAGAGCATGAGCTCTAGAGCTCTAGCATGCTTCCTAAGAAGCATGATGGTATAACAGAAATTAAATCATGACAACCTAAAGATCTTAAAGGACCGTAATTTTCACTTACTTTTATCCACAGTAGAATTGTATTATTAGTCTCATAAATATTTAGTTTTATTATTATGGGATTTCCATTAAAAAGCCTTTATTTATGTTTTCTAAAAACTGTTTCTGAAAAAATGTTTGGGTCTTTCTTCATTGCCTTTGAATTTCTGTTCTTATCAAAAGGGCTTTTGCGGTTGAATCTTAATTCTGTCAAGACATAAGTTAGAAAATTTCCCTTTAAAGGTTGCTTACCTTTGGGGTGGATAATTTTTGTAAATGAGTTTAGTTCACATTAATTTTTGTTTAATGTGATTGCGCTTGATAAATGGTCTTCAAAAACTGTTTCACATAAAAAAATAATTTGAGAAGTGTAAAAAAAACCAAGAAGGTGTTCATATTGAAGGATATGGAGAATTTGTTCTTCTAGTTTATCTTGCATGGAGTCTGATTTACACACACACACGCACCCACCCACCCACCCACCCAGTCAACAGAGGTCAGTTAAATCAACTGAGAGGAAAGAGTTGTGGAAATTCAGAGATGCAGAAACTAGAGAAGATGCTGTTCAGTCGCATTTCTACTTGGATTTAAATACACTGTCATAACACAATAAAAATCTGTCTCTTTCTAAACTCCAGTATGTTTTCCCTGGAGTATAGAATTACAGATACTTTCTTAGTAATTTGAAAAGGAAATATTTCCTAAGAGAAATTGCAGTCATACAACCTCTGCATTGCTAAGTGAAGAGTCAGTGATTTCTGTCAACAAAATAGTTCTTGACTTTTTAGGCAGTTAAGTACCTGTGTTGTGAGGCCAAAGGAGGAAGGCGCGTGGGGCAGCTTCTAGAAACATTACTGCTGTTTTACCGATAAAAAAGACTTAAACCAGCATTAAGTTCTACCTGATTTTCTTGTGTTTCTTCCATTAGTGGAATCTTATAGCCCAACCTGCCTTGGTTCAAGGTGGTTGTGTCCCAAGTCATCGTTTCTTAGGAAAGTCTCAGGAGCAAAGCCTCCTGCTCAGCCTGCTGCTGGTTAAATGGACTCTGACTACAGAAACCTTTCTAGGATGAGCCTACAGAAACTGCAGAGCTGTCAGGAGAGCAGCGTTCACCTTTTCAGAGTCTTATCTTACCTGTCCTTCTGCTACTTCCTTCCTTTCTCCTGTTGAGACCTGCTGTGCACCAGTTGCTCGGTCTCCCGTCTTTGCAGGCAAACCATTTGCTCCAGATATTCTCCCCCATGATGGGGCTGGAAGTTAACCAGCCTTTTGAAGTCACCTTATCTCTGTGTGAAATTTGATGACCCCATCACTTTTCTCAAGTATGAGATGGAAAGACTTTTTTTTAGTGTGTGTGAAGTTTTTGATGTCAGGAATGTGAAATTTCCATTTGTTTTCAGGAACTTTGAGTTCTGAGAGGCTATAGAAATGTCAGTAGCCAATTTTACTCAGCTTGTGCTGAATCTGTACTTATGTACGATTTAGTAAGACTGCATTCAAAGTTTCTTGAATGTGTTGTCATTTTTAGTCCAGAAGACTGAAGGGGATGGCTGTGTCTGCCTGGTATTACTAAAAATCTTCCAGTCTTAGTTTGTGTATCCAAAAAAACAGACATGGTATATGTTCACGGGCAGTAAGTATTCCTCAGAATTAAGGAAATATATATATTGTTAATCAAAAGGTGTAACTCAAGCCCATAAAGTGTGTCACATCAGCAAACGAAATGGGATTGCTGTTAAGGTGGGTATTCCTATGCTATTTTGCATCTAATTAACACATGTAATGATGGTAGAGAAGATACAGCAGGACTGGGCTTCAGCGTATCTTAGTAACCTAAATACATAGTTTTGTCCTTGCACAGTGAACCCGAAATCAATCGTATTGTGTCTTGAAAACTTGCGTTTTCTGTGCTGTTAGGTTAATTATGTGCCTGTGCTGCCATCACACTTTGATCTGTCGTATCAAACTATGAGAGTGTCATTTTTAAAATTGATACACAATACATCAGTCTTCCTTTTAGACCTATTCTTACACAGCAGATGGTGCTGATTATTTCCTATGTCCTGTATATCTTTGTATCCATCAAATTGAGCAAGTCCAAACAAAGGCAGTCAAACACGTGTCTTTGCTCTAAACTCAGAATGTGAAGAAATGGGAAGAGTATGAAGCTGCAGTTAGCTGTACCAAATGATTGTCCTTTTGTTCTGGAAGGATTGGTGGGTGAAGGCCAGAGCCCCTAAAATATTACTCTGACATGATTGCAATTCCGCACAAAATCTGAAAATATTTCCAAAAAGGCATTGTGACTACATTGAATGGTATGTTTTCCTCCAGCGTATAAAAGAGATTAACAAAAGAAACTTTAAATCGACAATTGGTTTATCACTTTCCTATTCTGAGGTAATGGTGTTGTCTTCCTTACTCAACAGCGTTTCCTTGACATGACGTTTGGAGCCGGAGGTCATACTACAGCTCTTCTAGAGAAAGCCAGCGACATTACGATATATGCACTGGACCGGGACCCCACAGCTTATAAAATAGCTCAGCAGCTTTCAGAGTCGTACCCGTAAGTTGTCTTCTCCTGGCTTAAGTATGATCAAGAGGAGGTTGATACTGTGGTATTATATACACAATTTAATAGAGTTTTATAGTTTTAATATGTAGTTTTCACTGGCTTATTGCAGAACAACGTTATGTGTTGTATGTACCCTGTTAAATAGGAGATCAATTTATTTATGAGTATTTGCATGGAAATTCTTCTGAGTTTTTTGGAGTTAAATGCATATTCTCTACTCTGTTAATTTTGAGTGTGCATCAAGTATCAAATTTTATATTTAAAAATTGATTGAAAAAAGATTCTTGTGCTCTGCCTGCTTTGAGATGATTCTGACAGCAGAGTTCTATAAAAACATACACTTTGTGGTAAATATTTCACAAAAAAGGATGGAATAATAGACTTTTAAATTAAATAATGAGGTGATTTAAATATGGTTTATGGCTGTTTTCATTTTTAAAAAACCAAAAACTAATTGTAAATCGGTATTAGGTTTGCTGAATATTTTGCCACTGGCTTCAGAAACTACTAAACAATTTAATAAGCTACTATTTCTGTGTAAAGCTCATGCTTCGATTTTCTTTTTAAATAGAGTGCTGAATTTACTAAATGAACAATTGCTAAATGCAAATTTTTCAGTTAACAAAGTTCTTGTTCCTTTATTCAAGAAACAGCCCAGTCGGAGCATGAGTAGATTCATGCAAAAGTGTGCGATACATAGCGTATGAGCTTTTCAGAAAGCACTCTTGTTTACATTTGACCAAGAAGTAAAAGTATGTAGATACAAAATCAAATAATATGAAATAATTAATACTTAGAAAGTTTAGGGAAAATAGGAAGGAGAGGATGATTACTGTCTGGTGGAAAACATTAGAGTAATTATTTCAAAAGCGCTTTTACATGAGAAAAAGCAAACCTTTCCAATAAGGAAAAAAGTGGAAAAGGTGGATAAAGCGGTTGTTCAATCATGTTTCCCCACGTAAAAAGGAGTTCTGAGGCAGCAGTGCTTTTCAAGCAATGCAGAAGGTATCCCTCACCTTTTCCAAAAGAAAAGGCCAAAAAAACCCACCTATGCATTCCTTTCTTCAAGTGCCATGCTCACATGTCCAGTGGGAAAAATGCAAACACTTGACACAAAAATGTAGCTCAGTTCCTAGTCATCCTACTCTGTAAGACCACTTAAATGTTTTTCTCTAAATTTTCAGTTCATTGTGGGCTGAAGTGACAGGCAGAGTATACTTATAAATTTGTGGAATTTGTCTCTCAACTGTTATTTGTCCAGAGAATGATCTTTTTGACAGAATGGTGTGGAGAATGTTGGCAAGACAAGTCCATTTTATTTTAAACTAAGCCTACAAACTTGTCCCACCGGATGTCATGGGTGTTGTAAAGTCTTCTGTTCTTTGTGTCATAGAAAAAAAAAAAAACAAATATGTAGTCCAAATTAAAGCTAATCTTACAGCTAATATGAATTTTCAGAAACATTCACAGAAGACAATGATGAGCAGTCCTCTGACTCAATGTGTGTTTATCAGTGAAGTATCCTATGCAGACCTAGGTGTGAAGGAAGTTTATTTTCCAGATAGATGAAGGGGTTTTACAAGTATTAGATGTTGTTCTGCCAGTGGCTGACATTGTTAGTTCTCTGCTTGCTTATGTTTGTGAAGAGATGAGCTTTAATCAATATAGTATTGCAGTTGATGCAACTTACTATGGCTTTATAAACAAAAGAGGTCTTCTAGGTCCTATTTCTGTTCATAAAATCATATAAACTTGGTTACTTGGACTCCAGATACAGTGTGGTCAACCTTTGCAGATGCAAGTTATCATTAGAATGAAGTGGATTCTTAAATAAAATATTGTTAAGTCATTTAGTGAAAAAGTCTTAATCACTGAAAGATGACTGCATGCCACTTGAATATATACGGTAAGATACAGAGCAGTATTCTTATTTGTTTTGGTGTTTTCCCTTATCTCCTGTCTTTCCTATTGGAAAGAACAGCTGGGTCCTTTTTCAGAAGGTAAATATATCTTTTTTCGTAATAGTTTACGTTGAAAATTAAGGTAACAATGTTCACATATGGTATATGTGCTCATTATTAATCTACTTTCCCTGGAAAGTCAGTTGCATAACGCATTGTTAAATTAAAAATGGGAAGGAGGAGGTATAAGTATATAGGTTATAAATAACAGGTAAAGTTAGGGTTTACTTACAAATCAGTTGTAAGTATAAAGAATTTACTTATGAGATAAGGAGGTTTCGTAAATGGTATTTTTTCTTTCGGTATTTATTAAAAGATGGTTGTTCTAATATTATGGGGTTTTGTTTTCTGCACTATGTTAGAAATAAATCTTTTATCATAATTTTATCAGTTTAATTCAAATCTGTGTTGGCATCAAAAGCTCGGGAAATCCATCTAGTTGGCACCTTTTTTCTGGTCAGGTCTACTCTCAGGTAAAATAGTTCCCTCATCTAGTTCACCAAGCAGCCGCAGAAATGGTTGTGCTACCTTAAAAATGGCAATGGCAGCGTGCGGGTGCAAGCTGAGAGAAATGTAGGGCTGTCCCTTCTGTAAGAAGCACAACTGTAGAGGTAACTGGCTGAAGAGCTGCAGCACAGAAGTATAAATTTCTCCATTGTTTTTCTGTTCCAGGGTTGGGGGTTTTTTTCACCTCTTCTGTTTAACACTGCTCTTTTGGGAGAGGTTATTTGACTTCCTGAAGTGCTTCACTTCCTTTGGAGGTGATGGCACAAAGAGGTGAAAAGGTTGTTATGGAACCGTAACCAGTAAAATCTGATTCCCATTATGTCTGACGATGGGAACGCAATGGCAAATCGAGAGTTATACATCAATTGAATCTTCTGTTGCCATTTTGTTCCTACTTAAAACAGAATATTGTACTTGTTTAATTGGGGATGTTAACAAATTCCAGCATATCAACTACGTGACGGATCTTGAGTCTTGCAGTAGTATTTGCAGTAGTCCATCCTACCATAAAAAATTCAATTCTAAATATTCAGTGTTAATTGCTATTGCTTATTCTGGCTAGGTACCATTAATAGTCTTATTAAAATCGTGTAGTTCCAACTGTTACTCGCTATGAGGCTTAATTTTTTTAATCATCCTATATTTTAAGTCACTGAGTTACAAGATTATTAAAGCTCAAGTTGCAGAAATATGCCCAAAGAAATGGTTAGAAGAGGAGATAAGTATGGCTAAATTAGGGGATTTTTCAATATTCAGAACTAATAAATGAACTCCTCCTTGTACTTAGCCGAAAGACAGCTGGAGTAATAAGTCACTGAGTGAGAACGCTGAGGAAAAATAAGTCTCATGTTTGTATTTTAAATGTGTCTCTTTGCTTCTTGATCGTGATTTTGTCAGAACTAAAATCTGAAGAGGGTAGAGTTCCATCTGCAATTCTTGCATTCATTTAGCCTCTCTGTTTATTATTTTTATTTTTTAAAGTATGTAGTGCTGCTTTAATAAGGAGAAAATGGGTCAGGGCCTGTTAGATATTCAGTGTGTGGGTGGGAATCCTTTGACGTGCTTTCTGGGGAAGCCTCTAACTTGGGAATTGCTGCTGATAATCCAGGAGAACAAGACAAAATTCAGTCAGTAGCAATATATATTACAAGTAAACCCTTTCACGCCCACTGAAAGGGAGAGGTTAGAGAGGTGGCTGAAATCTGGCAATTAACCAATATCATTGCAAGCTTTTAAGTATGAGGAACCTACGCAAAGCCTACACAGAGGAGACAATATGTTCTTTTTAATTCTCTGAGCAGAATAAGAAATTGTGCCCCAAAAGTAGGGATAAATAGTATAAAATTCCTCATACAATTGAACTGCCATTTTATTGTAGTTCTAAAGTAATTTTGAGGCTTTGCTTTCGGGGTTCCGCTGTTTACAGAAAGAGTGGAATAGAACCATCAGCTGTGTGTTGTGTGTTCTGGGGAAAAGAGTATATTTTGTTCAGTTCCAGGCAAAACAGAACTTCTTTTTTCAGTTGCAATAAGCTTATTTTAAGCGCTTGTGAATTGTAGCTGAGTGTGTAATATAATGATGCTTTTGTTGCTCTATGTTATTTATATAGGCTGCTATTAACTTTTGACTGTAGTGCACAAGGGAGACAATTAACAGTGTGCAATCAAGGCATATTCATTGTAATGATGCCTTGACTATATATTAATAAGTTAATTAGCTACCTATAGTTTTATTTCTTTCTAAAGAATTCTCCATGTATGTCAACATCTGGCTGCCTCTCAAATGCAGGCAACATCGATAAATGAGTTGCTTTAAATATGAGATGGAAAAATGCAATTGAGAGCACTAAAAAGAACTTTAAATGCCATTATATTAAAATAGCGCTCCTCTGTCATTTATTTTGTTCCCCAAAAGGTTTATTTGGATAACACTAGGAATAAAAATTCTTTCTCTTGTTGGTGAAGTTCCAGCTGTGCAGGTTTCAGAATGACGAGGAACCTTGACTTGCTTTCATACATACGATCTGATCCTTCAATACGTTTAGCTCCTGGTTCAAACTGGGGCCTAATTCAGTGACCCTGACATACAAACCACATACAACAGCCTACTTTTAACAGTTCTTTTTCTTCCCTTTTTACTCTTTACATTCTTTTATAACTTGGCCCTTTAGTGCTTCCTTAAAACCTTGCCAGTTTGAGGGTCTGTCGTATTTTATGTAGCGTAATTATAGACTTTTCACTACGAACAGCACATCACTGGAAACTGCAATTAAATCTTTTGTGTGTGTGCTTTTTAATTTTCCTTTCTTTGTGGACATAGTGATTGTGTTTAAATTCATCGTATGGGCTGCAAAATCTTTACCATATACGGACTGCAGTCTAATAATTTCAAGTTCAGAAAGTGTTTCTATTACATTACTATTTCTGGGACAGATAAACTCCTTCTCAATGGTCCTTCCAGAACTTGATATAAAGTTAGTTATCACGAACCCTGTGTCCGAAACTGGCCAGTGACATTGGGATGTACCATGGCAAAAATGAAACCAAACGGGTAGAAGAAGCCAGAATTGTGTAATCCCACTTTTTTTTTCTTAAGAGAAGTGCTAGTTTTCCCTTTTCCTGTAAATATTTCCTAAATTCAAGTAAAGGGGGAAAACAGCTTGCCTGATGAGAAAGGAAAATTTCTTGGCAGAGAAAGGAAATGTTTCTTTTTCTCTGGTTGAAGCAACTTGAACTTGTTAGCTCATGTGTCCTCAGTCCTGTACCTTGTAAGCTTTACAAAGACAACATCTCTTTTTTTTTGAGGTACACAACACTTAGTAGTAAAGGATGCTGAAAAAGAAAAGTGGGGAACTCTTATTTTCCTGGCAGTTTTGGTATTAAAAAAATCAACCCATGAAAAAAGTCTTTACAACCATTCCCATAAAAAGCACATAGTACAATGTTTAGTCTTTTTGTACATGTTCTTCACAATGTACGTGTGTGTTTCTGTATTTTACGCTCCGCATCAAGTTCTTACATATAATAGATGATGCTAACTAGCAGAACAAAATGTTACTGCATTGTTTTCTTAATTTACTTAACATTCCTGTGGTAACACTCTGAATTGTTGTTGCAGTCATATACTCACAGTTACCAGTAATGCATCTCTGGCAAGGAATCTGAAAGACAAGTTTGTTGTTTTTGTTAGGGGTTTTAGATCGGGGAGCTGCAATGGAGTGACTAACGTGCAGCGCTATCCTAAAGCCAGTTTATTAATATTTTGTTGGGTATTTCCTGGCTAAGTCAAGACATAATGGGAACAAATGCTGGTGCCTCTTCATCAAGACCATATTCTTAATTAGTCTTTTAGCAGAATAATTTATTTGCCTTGAATATAAATAGTTTGTAAAACTTCTAACAATTTATATCTGTCTTTGTATATTAAAAACAATTTCTATGCCTGTACATACACACTGAGCAGCTGCAGGTGCCTGCATGCCTACACCACTGTCCCCAGAGTTACCATCAGCACTTGATATGGATTTTAATTGGGAGACAACTACAAAAAGATGGGAAAAACAAATTATAGTGTAAAAGTGCATAGTAGAAACCATGTACTTGACAATATAAAAATATGGTTTAATATATTTACTTCTGAAAAAAGTCTGTTAAATGTGATTTTTGTAGCGAGCAAAGGCAATGTGGAGTATATATGGGCTTTTTATCACGCTGTGCAGCACGGACAGTGAAGTGAAGAGGCAGAGGTTGCTTAATCCTCAGCCCCAGTAGTCCATTTACATGTTGTTGACTCGCTCTGAAAAAAGTTAATTTGTGAAACTCCTATAACTAAGATAGAAAAAAACCAACATTATTTTGATAATTAATAAGCCATTTTAACAATTAAACATAGAGATCAGTAAAGAGCAATGGTTTAAAACAGGAAGGTGCTATGTAATTCCTAGTATCCTGTGAGCATCAAAAGTGTTCTTGATGCTTTCTATGGACAGGGAGTTACTGTCCTTGAGAGTGTGAATGATACGTTTTTGCTTAAGGAATAGAAATGCGTATGGAAGTTGAGCTGGGGAATGCAGTATTTTCTGTGTAGTATAGTCAGTCTTTTTATTTTTCTCTTCTGTGTTTTATTAATGTTTTTTCATATAGGATAGTTGAAAAACAGAAGTATTAACGAAATTGTTGCCCATGGAAAACAACACAGGGCGCAATCCAGAGAATACATCTATTCAAACTGTATGTCTGTTCATGTAAGCAGAATGCATCTGTTTGGCTCAAACAGGGCACATTTCATACAGAAATAGTCATAGATATGTGAACACCTCCTAAGCATCCTCAAAACATAGCATCGTTTAAGACCAGTTAGGCAAACAGAACCTCCATACAAAACGAGATGCAAGAGAAATGATGCACAAATCCAAGTGTTTCTTTAAAACAACATGCAGCTCAGTATTACAATTAAGTTTGGGAAGATGTAGCTAGGAGAAAGCCAATGAAGATGGTAACATAAAAAGATGACAAATCTGAATACAGTGGTTGAGCCGACAACCAGTCTTAAGGTGTCAACCTGAAGCTTGAGAAAATTGAATGAGTTGGATTCAACAGTTTGACTAAATATCTTAAGATGTCCCCCCTACAATTTCAGTAGTGTCTGTGCGTCACTCAGTTGAAAGTGTATTTATCCACTGTCTTTAAGATATAAAAGTTATGGTTTACTTTTTTGGGGTTTTTTTTTTTTGGGCGGGTGAGGGGTAGCCTAGAGGAAAGCACGTTTGTGAGTTAACTGAAGTAAGGGAAACTTGTTTCTAGAATAAGCAAGTTGTCCAGCAGGCTGTACTGAGCGTACCTTTGATGCAGGGCTGTTTCACTGTGGCTCTTTGGTGAGATTCAGCTTCCAGCATTTTTATTCTTTTCCTCAGAGGTAGATGTGAAAAAGCTCATATGCCACACCTCACAGAGTGGGCAAGTGTGAGTTGCCACCGCATCCATATATATGGGAAAGGCTGAACGGGGTCCTAAACTGAGAACTTTTCCCAGTGCCAACACTGCCCATGCAGTGGATCTTAAAACTGGTATTTAGTTCCAATGGTGGGAGTTGTTAACTATTGTACGCGTGGGAAGCCAGAAAACAGCTCCTACTTACATTACAGTCAGTAAGGGCAGGAAAGATTGCACTTCATGTAGACTGAAGCAAGTTAATACGTATGTTTGGAAGGCTGGAGCAGATCTTCTTATGCTCAAGGTATAGGCTGTTAAGGATTGATGAATGTGGTATCAGCATCTAGTATCTCTGCATCACAGACTTCTTTTAGCACTGTATCATATCAGAATTTGAATACTGAATGACAAGAAAAGCTTTCTCTCTGCTGAATTTAAACCCATAAATTTATCAAAATCACTTCAGAGCTCTAATTTTTTGCGCCTCAGTTGCAACCAAATACTGCCCTGACCTGACTCTTACTTAACTTGCAAGATGTGTCTAGCTCATGCCTTGAGGTGGGATGGCTACAGGCCATTTCCAACATTAGTAGCTGAGTTTAAATTTCATATACTGGTTACATAAAAGACAAGTCCTTATTTGCACTGTTTACATCTTAAAGGAGTAAGGCGTCTTTTAAGAACATAGCTGTGCCCAAATACTGCCTTTGTATATACAATGGCACGAGTTTCAAGGCATGTGGTTATGCTGACATTCCCACTAAAGCTTTTATTTAGCAATAAAACCATTTGGAGAATGATTAAATACTAATCAGTCTATCAAGACTCGTTCTAGTTACAACATTCTAGTAATCTTTTTAATGCTATATATATTTATTTCTTTTATTTTGGCAAAATTATATGATATTTATATTAATGATTAAAATTATTTTCAATGTCAAGTCATAAGTTTGGGGGTTTGCCTTTATTTTCGTACATAAAATCTCACGTGCCAGTGCAAGATTTAATGTAACTTCCAGTCAAATGAGTTGGGACAGCTCTCTTATATGTTACTGCTTTAGGAAAACAAATTCCTGGCATTTTGATCTGAGTAGTCTTGAGAAAAGCTGCATCGTCATATTATTTTAGTAGGTAAATCTTGGAAGAGGTGTTGGCCAATCTGAAGCTTTAAGGAAGGTTTGCAAGCATTAGGTCTAAAATGATGAACTCTCTTATTTCCATGTTTTTTCTGTTACCATTATTGAGTCATTTTACATTTCAATATTAAGTGAAAATTAGAGTTTTGTGAATAATTGATATTTATCAATGTGGATGGTAGTCTTGGTTTAGTCAATTTCTCCCACGTTATCAGAATCATTCCCATTGGAAGGGATCTTAGGATGTCATCTAGTCCAGCTTCATGCCTCAGGCAGGTTCAGTAGGAACAATTTTAGACTGTAGATTGTCACCTGATGTGAGTGGGTGGTCTGGATTTTTTTTGAAAGCACGGTAGGATTCTGAAATACATTAACTTTCGGATCTTACTGTGCAATAGCGTAGCATTAAATGGTAAATTTGTGCAGCACCATTCTCTAGCAGGCAGTTACGAGTACCCTAAGGTGGCCCTTGAAGTCATATTATTTACAGAGTTTTTATTGAAATTGAGAGACATGCATCATACTGTCATCTCCTTCAAAGTTCCTGCCGAGTGGAACCTCATCCGAAGCGTATAGGAAGTGATTCTGCTTCTGTGAGTTACTCCTGCTTCCCTTTATTCCTTTTCCTACTCTCTGTTCTCAATATTGCTAGGTCAGGACAGTCAATATGATCATCTACACATGTATCTGAATCATCTTAGACATCTTTAGATGACAAAGGTATAGGCCATGCAGCCTAATTACTTTTCAGTCTGAGAAACTACAGCTTTTAGACCACAGAGAGTGATCAAGAAACATTCTGCTGAATGTTGGTTTTCCTCCATCGCAGGTTTTCATTAGTGTTTCTAGGAATACTATAAAATACTAACTGTTCTTACAGAATGGGAGGACCTTTATTTCTTAAGTTGAGGAAGAGGGATAAGAAGCTTCTGAAATAACTTGAAACCAACAAACAAAAAACCCCTCTAGATGTTGGTTAAGGACGTGGAGCTGAAAGTGCGTGATTTTAATTTCTTTTCAGTATGAATGTCCGGATCTTTAATTTATTTTTAAGGACATTTTGTATACCTGCTAGCTCAACTTCATATGGAATACAGTGCCAAGTGTTACTTTAACTGGCAGTAGTTTCAGATATGTCCATTATATTGTTTTTTTAATTCATCTGTATCAGTGTGCTATAAAAGTGCTCAGAACATCTTTAAAGTTTAATGTTATAGCTCTTACATGCAGAGTGTTTCTGAGGACAGTTCTGTGAAGCTTAATTTGGGCTGCAGGTTTTTTCTAAAAGGAACAGATGTCTTTATTTTTAAACATAAATAATTATGATGCTGAAATAATCTTTGAACTGAGAAGATCTATAAAGCTGACATTGACTTTTCTTTTCAGCCAGTTTTCCATCCTCTTGGTTTTGATGAGGAAGTTTCTTATAGGTGTTTCGATGACTTAAGTACTTTTAAATTAATTTCGTAATCATTTCATTATTAAAATACACGTAAAACATTTTGTGAGTGTTGAACTTAAATTCAAATTAAAAACATTTAAAAACATATTTGTCAAAAATATATATTTAGAAATATATTTTGTAACATTTAAGGCCTTTTTTTTTTTTTTGTAGGTGAACAGTTGACTTCCAGGTATATTTTCACTAGAGTAACAAACCAATTTGGTGTTCGTAAAAATAATTAGCATTTTGTAAAGGAAACTGATAGTACTCCTTTCAATATTTTTTTTTTAAATTTTTTTCATAACAGTAAAACTCGAGATTCTGCTTTTTTCAATGACAGGGCGGAAGAGAAGAGAAAGTAGGTTCTAATCTGGATGTTTTTGCACCTGGTAGCTAGGTCTTTTTGTCCTATTGAGATGGCATCTTCGTATTTCTCAGCAACAGTTAGTATTTTAGCTTGCTATTTGTCAAGAGCTGTATATGGAGCTTATTTTTGTTCACATTTACAATAGGAAGCATTGAGGCACTCCGCACAAAACAAGAGGACAAAAACTGTATTGAAATACTTCTCCTTGTATCAGACAATAAAGGCAAGAGTGTATCTCATCAGTATCCAGATCATAATTTTTTAGAGTAGAAGATTCCAGCATTTTCATATGAAGGTGGAGATGATAGAAATGTATGGACAAAAAGGAGCTTGTCACTTAGTACAAGAAGGTCAAGACTGATTAGAAATTAAGCTAAACATGTTTACTAAGTAACTAAAACAAAAAAAAAACCACTCATAGTCTCTGATTCAAAATTTCATTTCTTTAAATTTGATAAAAAGGAAAACAGGTAACTAAATTAAAATATTTGTGAACACGTTTTTGTATCAATATTGAGCTTCATACTTATCTAAGTATGAAATACAGATTTATAGAGAAGTTATTTGGAGTTCAGATTATTTTTCTGATTGAGTCGTATTTCAAATACTATTATTCTTATCTTAGATACATTAGGATTATGCATATAAGTGACAGACCATAAAAATGAATTACTTTGAGTTTGACTACGTAATTCTATTTTTTTCTTGTCATAATAATAAACATCATTTGCATTTTAATTTGATTTTGGCCTTTGTGACTCAGCTGTGCCAAGTGTTGTGCAGAATATTCAAAGGACTGAAAGTAAAATCAGATAGTTAATTGCTGGCTTTGTATTTGGATGCCTGAAAAATACAGCAACTTAGCTTGATCAAGCAGCCAAGATTTGAATAGGGGGATTTCAGAGAATTTCTGTGGAAAACCTCGGTGGGGAAAACCTTGCAGTGGAAGTTACCTGTGGCCTTTCACTTGAACGGTGCAAGTGTTTGAGATCAATATTGAGTAGTAAGTGGCACTAACTCTTGAAGCACACAGATTGCTAAGAAATAGTGCAAATGTCATGTCTCGACAGCAGAAACAATCTGTAATATTGGTATTGTTTACCAATCGGTTTTACGTTGATCAAGAGAAGTTAGAAGCTGATGAAACTTAGATTTTTAATTGAGTCAGGAGAACAGAACCAAATTCTTTCTGATAATGGTACCCAGTTTGGACGTTCTTCTTCAAGGTGATCTGTGCCACCTGCTAGGCTGGGAAGGGAAAAAGGAGGGTAAGAAGCACTCCCTTCCCCCAAACTCTTGCATCTTTATCTCTGGGAAAGCACCATTATTTTTTATTGCAATGATTACATGGACACCTGAAAATCTGCACTTTTGCACCTCGAAAGAAACTAGGAACCAATTCTTGTGAAACTGGGAGAGCAGCTGTTAAAAAGCCAACTCTTCTGTTACCAGGGAAGGCTTAATCCACTTCTGCATTGTCTCTTCCCTCCTGTTCCAAAGACGTGCTGCATGTTGTCATATTTTCCATCAGTTTAAGGTTCATCTTCCTTCATCTCATTCATGACTGCTAGCTGTTCCTAATGAACAGAGTGATTTGCTGCGAAAGACAAGGCAAAAATCTCATTCAGTTGACTGAACATCAGAATGAGTTTTGATTCCTTGCAATGCCATCTAGGTTAAGGTGGAGTGACGTGTGACCGACCAAGTGTGGAGCAGAAGAGCTCGCTTACCTGAATTCAACCCTTCCCACAGTCTGCCTTTGTCAAAAGCAGTGGATGTTAGCACTTGGTGAGGCCGATATGAAGATATGACCTTCTGGCATTTAGTAATATTTAATCCAAGAACTAAAAATATATGAAATCAGGCTAGTACCTTTTCATCTTCTAAAAAAAAATATAAATTCTCTGTCATGACAGAATTGAATGTGAAGTTTGTTAGTTTTCCAGCTAGCTAGCAGGACGAAAATGTGTGCCCATTCTGAATAATCAGTGCTGTCTCTTTGTGAGACTTTATGCTGCAGGAAAGCTCATTTCACCTAGAGGGAATTTGGGGAGCATCGTGGATGCTGGCTCCAAGAGTAGAACTTCTTAGTTGAAGCTAGCAAAAAAAGTTGTATATAACATGAAATTTTCTTCTTATGCAGAGAGTTATTGTTTCCAATATGAATCTACTATATGTCTCAAAACCCGAGGTTAAGGAAAGACTGAGTATGAAGGTTAATGATAGCGTGGTTTTCTTTATCATGGTAATGAGGGAAACCCCACAAATAGGATTACTTTTACAATATGTTTAACGTAGGAGTTTTGTATTTTGGTTTATGATCTGTGTAAGATGAATGATCTTTTTTCTGAATGTTTAGAAAGCACACTGTGCCATGGAAAAAATTGGGATTTCTGAAAATAAAACGCATAACTAAAATATTTTTCTCTTTTGCCTTCAAAATAACCTTTTAATCGACATTCAAATAGAAACTGAAAGATGGGAGATTTAGATTGGATATTAGGAAGAAATTCTTTCCTGTGAGGGTGGTGAGCCCCTGGCCCAGGTTGCCCAGAGAAGCTGTGGCTGCCCCATCCCTGGAGGTGTTCAAGGCCAGGCTGGATGGGGCTTGGAGCAGCCTGGTCTGGTGGGAGGTGTCCCTGCCCAGGGCAGGGGGTTGGAACTACATGATCTTTAAGGTCCCTCCCAACCTGAACTATTCGATGATTCTACGATTAACTAAAATGGCTGGTAATAATGAGAAATTATATGACCAATCATAAAACTGTTGAACAGTCTTTTGCTTTTTTAAATATTTCTTTACAGTTCAAAGTAGATGAGACCTCTCACATCATTCTTGTGATAGAGAATTTCCATATTGCTGTTCCCGGGTATTTGGAATACTACAGGTTTGTGGGCAATTTAGCAGAATACGCAGCAGTTATGGAAGATGCTGGTATTGGTCTCATCTGTTCCTTTTTTTTTTTTTGCATGGTCCTGTACCTGATGGACAGGGTATCAAAGCTTTGTCCAAAGGAGAAACCTTGAATTCTGTTTCTTTTGATATTTTGCAGATAACAAATAGACTGAAAAAGAAGCTGGTGTAGGCTTTTGATATTAATTTTATGTCCTTTTTCATAGATGTTTATTATAGAGAGTAGTTTATTATAAATTCAGATATATTACGGCAAGAAACATGAATAAAACAAGATTCTACTGAATTTTAAAAACTTTAAAATTCTGTACGTTTACTGTGCCATGATTTCATAGCTCAAAGACCTTTATCTTACTAAGGCTAGAAATAGGAACTGAATCTCATTGTATAATCAGGAATTTCTTGTTTTCAAAGGAATGTGTTTCCATTTCTAATTCTCATAGTTAATAAGATATTGAACATTGAGAAATAGAAGTGTGCAGAACTAAAAATGTCTTGGCCTCTCCTCTGTCCAACCTTAACTACAGAAAGAAAAGTCACTATTTGGGTGCCAGTCTGGAAGCTTCTCAATGAGTCAGTGTTGCAAGTTTATTAGAAATAGATTAATATATAAGGAAATTATGGTTCACAAAAATGTGTTTATCCCTTCATTCTGCAGCCACATATGTAGTGTACACGCTTTTATTGAACCTTACTTAAGTTTTCAACTCAAAATTACATTCCCCAGGCAGGTCTGACAGGGCTTTCCCTCTGGAATCATAGAACGATTTACGTTGGAAGGGACCTTAAAGATCATCTAGTTCCAACCCTTGACGTCCCTGGCCAGATTTAATTCTATCCGGGCTTTAGTTCTCCTAATCTGATCCCTATCTGCTTGGACAATTTCTCTGTATTCCTCCCAGGCTACCCTTCCCTGCTTCCACCCTCTGTAGGCTTCCTTTTTTCTGTTTGAGATTATCCAGGAGCTCCTTGTTCATCCATGCAGACCTCCTGACACTTTTACCCGACTACTTCTTTCTTGGTATTCATTGCTCCTGAGCTTGGAGAAGGTGGTCCTTGAATATTAGCCAGCTTTCTTGGGCCCCTGTTCCCTCCAGGGCTTTATCCCATGGTATGCCACCAATGAGATCTCTGAAGAGGCCAAAGTCTGCTCTCCTCAAGTCCAGATAGCAAGATCACTGTGCACCCTCCTCGCTGCCCTAAGGATCTCAAACTCCACCATCTCACAGTCACTGTAGCCAAGGCTGCCCTTGAGCTTGACATTCACCATCAGCCCCTCCTTGTTGGTGAAAACAAGGTCCAACATGGCACCTCTCCTCATTGGCTCCTCTATCACTTGTAGAAAAAAGTTATCATTGATGCATTCCAGGAACTTCCTGGACTGCTTACGCCCTGCTGTGTTGTCTTTCCAACAGCTATTGGGGTGGTTGAAGTCCCCCGTCAGGACCAGGGCTTGTGAATATGAGGCTGCTCCTATCTGTCTATAGAGGGCCTTATCCACTCAGTCTTCCTGGTCGGGTGGCCTCTAGTAGACCCTGACTGTAACGTCACCTGTCCCTGCCCTCCCTTTAATCTTAACCCATAAGCTCTTCATTGGCTCTTCATCCATCCCCAGGTGGAGCTCCATGCACTGGTCCTTGACATAGAGGGTGACACCCCCTCCGAGTCTCCCCTGCCTGTGCTTCCTGAAGAGTCTATATGCTATTCCAATGCTCCGGTCATAGGAGCCTTCCCACCACGTCTCTGTGATGCCAATTAGATCATAGCCTTGCAGGAAGCTCTCCTCTCCTGCTAGACTTACAGGTGCAAGTCACACATCGATCCATTGTACCAATAGCCTTTGAATTAGCTTATTGCCCATATGTTCGGTTTGCGCCTTTCACGTTGGCTACCAAAGTAATAGAGGAAAAAAAAAATCAAAAGCTGTATTAAAATCAAGTTAAATCTACTGTTTACCTGTTATCCACAGAGCCAGTTATTTTGTCTTAGAAAGCAATTAGGTTTGTCAGGAGTGTTTTGCCTTCAATAAATTTGCATTGGCGGTTCTCATCCTGCTCTTCACGTGCTGGGGAATAGTTTCCATGAGGACTTATTGTGTAATTTCCACAGTGGTGAAGGTGAGGTCTGCCAGTCTGTAGTTCCCTGGACAATCCTTCCTGACAGTTTTTTGAAGCTCCCGTGGCACTGACCTTTTTCCAGTCATCAGGGATCAGCACACTTTCTTAAAACCGCCAGAGTGGCTTCATGATAATATCAGCCATCTCTCTCAACACTTTCAGGTATGTGTCGTCTGATCCCTTAGCCTTGTACATGTCCAGTTGCTGTACGTGACCATCTTACTTGGTCCTCCTGTACGTTTTCCTCCTAGTCTTTGACAGTGGGCACTTGGAACAGATTTTCCAGTAAATATTTCAGCAAAGGCTTTTACTACCTCAGCCTTTTCAGTGAAATTTATTATATGTCACCTGCGCCATTCTCCAGTCTTCTGTGTCTTCATGACATATCCCTTTCCAGTTTTAGCTTCAGACAGATTTAGGTGTTCCTAATTCCAGCCCAGTGCAGTCCAGCTCAGGATTTCTGGTTTTATACTCCCTGGTAGCTTGTCCTGCTTCTCTCTCTTGGCCCTTCTTTTTTTGGTGTTGGCAGGATTTCCCTGTTTAGCCAAGCTGGCCTCTTGCTGTGGCGGCCTCTTTTTTAAATTTTCTTCAAGGATGGTTTTTCTTCCAGGATTCGTCAAGGATAGATTCCCTTGTGCTTTACAGAGATCGTTCATGGGAATTGACCTATTGTCCTGAGTTTTTTCAGGTGTCAGGAGAGCCTGCCAAGGCCTCCTGCTTACCCGTTCCCTAGGCAGGCTGAGGTCTTCCTGAATCCTGGGATTTCTAGTCCTCTATTTGTCTTCCTTATGGCCATCAGGATCATCAACAGTTTTGCCTGTAGTCTTAGCCTGTAGAGTGGCACTCTCTAGCCATATACCTAGGATGTCAATGTTAAAAAGTATTTTAGACAGTTTTATTCTTTCCGTGAAGAATTTTTGGATTTAAAAAACCCTCATCTTTTATAAGATGTTTATTTGTTTTTCCCCCCTGCAATGCTCAATCCAGTCACAACCTGTTATAGTTTTAACACATCTCTAAAATGCTTTGGTTAAACTCTTTGAATATTTTAAGGTTGAATGACAATTTCAATAGAGCTTTATATGAAAAAATGTGCACCCTTTAACTGGAACCAGAATGTTCTCAGTGTTTTGGCTTTCTGACGTCTTTCTGTCCCATAATCAACTTTAGGAGATACTGAAGGTGGCTTGGAGGTAGAGTGAGTTAACGATTAATAAGGATTTACGCAGCTCTTTGCGTCACTTCTTATTTCCAAATCATTTGCTAACAAGTCACCTAAGGGCTTAAAATCGACCAGGACAATAAACAGCAGGAGCCTGTGGTGCAATTGATGCTGATGAGCAAAGGAAATAAATTATAGAAGTCAAAATAAGTATTATTTTATAGGTTGTACTTGATACTATAAAAATTTGTTTTATTGTAAGGAATACAAAGAACTAATTCAAATAGTGATTTTTCTGTTGTCATTTTATGTAGAACCTAAACTTTCCTCTTTATATTAAATGCAGTGATTATTCAATTTATCAAATGTAGCTGTATGGCTTTTTCTCAAGAACATTCACTCAGGTGGATATCAGTCTTAATATATCGTTTTTTCTTTTTTTTTTTTTCTTTTTCTGTTATTCCTAAGTCTCTTTGGAGGTTGTGATTACAGCAGGAAGGTATTATATCTTCATATATTACAGAACTACCAAAGCAACAAAACCAGGCATTTCCATGACTATGTTGAAGGTTTCTGTCTGGAGTATAGTTCCTTGCGTTGTTCTTACGTTCCTTTTAAACCTCAGGATTCTTCCAAATAAGCTTCAGTCTTTTATAAACATTTAACTAATGACAGCTAGTGCCTTCCAAAGAGGCAAACTTTCTTGAATTTGAAACAGTGGCATATATAATTTTCTTTTTTTTTTTTTTACCCACGCTCTCCTCCAGGTTATTTGATTGCATTCACTTATACATAGGCAATTCCTGTTTTTCTGAACAAAACTTTGACAAACTTCCCTTTATCACTGCAGACTTTCCCTCACAGATTTCAAATAGTAGTACTTATATAGTTCAATGACAAATACTGTTTTTTTGCAATTGGTGCTGAGTTAACTCCCCTACTTCTACAGGCTCTTACGATGCTTAAGTCTTTTCTGCTGAAAGTTTAAACTTAGCGTAGGTGACTTATAAGTCTATCACCAGCCTTTTATAAGGATGGGATTTCATGTATGTGAGCTTTGATCCGCGGTGCTGCAAGCTGTTTGAATTTCCTTTGCTTTGACAGATACATGTAATGGTATGAACGTCTTAATATTCTTGAACTAAACATTGGAGAGCCTACGGGTCAAAATGACAACTACAGTTATTCCTAAACTAGACTGAAGTTAATGTGATTTCTTCACACTTTTTTCTGGAAATACATATTCTAGTTCTGATTAATTTTAAAGGTCTTTGAAGGCTACACAGTTATTGCAAGACTGGATGATTTAAATGCTAAACCAATAGGTATTTCTGTTTTATTTTTAGTTAAGAGTAGGAAAGAAGCTGACACTACAGCAGTTAAATGTCCTCTGATTGCAATCATTATTTTTCTAAAATTGCTGTTGTGGCTCAAGCAGAGGGTACATAAATTGTTAATGTGATGCATGTTGTGCAGTATACGAAATAAATTGAAAATGCCTATTACAGTTTGCATGCTACAATTAGTACTTAAAAGCATTTGGGTATGCAGCTTATATGACCATGTCATACCATCTTTTGAATGTATCATGATGATACATGGTGTGATTTTTCTAATAACAATACCTTTCAAATAGTATATTTTCAATATGTTGAATAATTTGGTTTTGTGTTAAGTGAATGTCTAGCAAAGTAAACCTGTGTTCTTCCAGTGTTACGTGAAAATGCTGAATATAATTAGGACTAAAAGGGGTTTCTCTTAGCTAGGTTGGCTCATCCTGTTTCTGTTTGTGAGGTCAACAGGAACTTTGGTCACAAGGTTTGGTCCGTTCTTTGCTTGTGCTATGGCTCCTGATTATGAAATGAATGCTTTGTAGCAGTTTGCTCATTGTTGCATCGTCTTTATCCCTCACAGATAAACTTGCGTAGTTATTCTGTTACATTTTACATTTATTGAAGGTTGGGAAAGGAGTATTAAACATAGACTTAATGATGTGTATTTATGTGCTTTCAGTGGTCCTCGATGCCAGAGTCAGGCACTGATCTTCAGCATGAGCAAAATCATACATTTATTGGGCTATTTGCAGAAAAACAATATTGTCAATCATTGCTTTTGTTCTAGAGTTTTAGGACTCTTTTAGGTTCAACAAATCAAGAGCATCTTTCCCTATTTTCCTCTTTGTTGCTAAGAAAGCATTTTTCTCACAAACCCAGTGCTCACATTAGCAGACTCAAATCAGATTTTCAGACCTTGAGGGCCTGAACTTCTATAAGGAGTGTGTTGCTTTGAAAATAATCGCAGGACACTTAGGGTTGCCACTTAGAAATGGAGCATCTAGACTTCACCTACCTAAGATAATCAAATCTTAGAAAATTAGTGCATAACAGAGATTTCCAACAACACAAGCAATTACAGAAGTAAAGCACAATGCAGAAAACAGAATTTTATGTTAAACATTAATCAAGATCTTCCTTCATTGCCTGAGTGCTTAATCTGTCTTTTGAGTCCAGCCACTTAATTTCTTCATCTGATCTGAAGTTAACCTTTCTCAATTTTCTTTAAATTTGATCTTTCATTTTGTTGTTCCAACCTTTTTGTGCATTCTGTATGAGCTATGAAAACAGTGCAAGGAGAGAGGGTGCTACTAAGTCTTCATTTCTTCGCTAAGGTCTGATCGCCCTTCTTTTTTGCACTATAAGGGATTGCTCGTTATTCTTTGTGTCTGCGTACTGGCATTCAGATTGGTAATGCAGAAAAAAGTAACTTTCTCTGTTTGTCCTAATGTTTCTTGATTTTAAAAACACTTTGCATGTTGTATATACTGTCTTTCATTTAATTTTTTTTCCTCTTTAAAGTCTTCTGAAGATGCAGTGCACAAACTTTATAAATCCTATACCGGGGAAACAGGAACCATTTAATTAAGATTGTAATGTTGTTTTTGCTCAGGACATCAAATAAAGACCAACCAAAATAAAACCTGAAACACGGAATAGGTTGCCTGGACAGACATGGATTTAAACTCACTGTTAATTTTAGAACCAGTCCTTTAAAACTTTTCATATTATCGTTTTATGCCCCCTGTCTCCTTAAATCTGTTTCCGCCCCAGTGAGGAAGCAAGAGGTAAGTGAATTACCCTTTATATTTGGTACTGTCTTGCCTGTATCCTACTTATAATTTGATCAAACATCTTTCTCCCTCTCTTTGTATAGCATTAGAAGCTGTTACATAAAAGATGTAAAGAATTTTTTGGATTATGACCTTCAAAAAAAAAACCTTAAGCAAAGTGCTGGAATTGAGCCTATGAATGTCTATGGGCTAATGATGGTCATCATCTATCCTGAAGTATTATAGATGTGGGCTGTAGTTTATATTGTTAGAGCTCTGACACTTGTGAGTATACAATAGTGGTTTTTCCTATTTCATCCTAAAATTAGGGACTCTAAAATACATAAAAAGGTTTGTACGTCTCCATTCTGTTTGACTTTTAAGATTAGAATACATTTATAATGTCTACATTGATAGAGAGAATGTGTTGGTGTATTGAAAACTTGGTTGATATTTTCTTTAAAGGGTATTTTCTTTTACCTGAAAAAATTACTAGAAACATCAGGGGAATTCTTGATGCGGGATGTACTTTGTAAAATATAAGAATGTTTGTCTTAAAAAAAGGTTGATGCCTTATTACTAACAAAATTAATAGGATTTTTTTCCCGATTTTGAGAAAATTCTCTTAAGATCTAAAATTAAAAAAAAAATTCTTCCTAAGTATTTTAAGTATTGAAAAATATAGAACTTTGAAAGCAAAGTGAAGGTCTCAAAACCCATCAATGGCATTTTTTGTTTCTTTTTGAAAATTGTATGATTAGCACCTGTGATATTGACTTAAATTTTTAGTTCCATTAAAGAGAAAGGAAATGATAGGAGGAATGCCTCATATCCATAAAAACAGTACTATAGTTGCTAATTATAGTTAAAAGTGATTATACATCTGGGATGACCCACTGTACTAAATGAATGAGCTCTTACATTTGTGGTAGAAGGCTACGCACGTATCACGTGGAGAAGTTGGAAAAGTCTGCTTGTTGTATGCAGAATTTTGTACCCTCCTGGAGACGCTTCTAGGAAGGTTTTCTTATTTCATATATGCAAAATAAACCTGCCTTATTTTGGAGAAGTTTATGTACTTGTTGCGTGAAAAGGGGCCAAGCGGTTTTGGCAGAAGATAAACCCCCTTGCGTTCTAACACTCCTCACCGAGGTGGGAGGCTAGGGGCAGCTAGGTTTAAATTCTGAGTGATGACCAATTCACCACTATCAGTCCAGTCGCGTTTAATATGTATTAAACTATTATGATTTGGATACACCAATAGTGGCCGGCACCTTCAGTCTAGTCGTGCTCCTGAACTAGCACGGCCACTCTCGAGTCTTTGGTCGCGTTCAGTGAGAAACCGAAATGACTAGCTACTTAAACAGTGCAGTTTATTTAAACAACAGATATACAGGTTCTTAGGATTACAGGTGATAAATACACTGTCTGCAAATAAAGATATTGTTAAGTATACAAAATGTGTGACAAAATTATAAACGATACAGCCTGGCTATACAAGTAGGAGAGAGAGTCTCTAGAAAAATTTCTAAGTCCCTGAGAAAGCACTTGGTATAATCAAAGTCTTACCCAAAGGCGTCCCTATGGGGGGGAAGAAAGGCTCAGCCCGTCGACTGATCCCAGAAATCAGCGATAGCATTCTTCGCGATGGTGTCTTCCCTGGCATCCCCTCTCTCTCGGGCTATTTTTATACTATTTTTTTATCTTCAAAGTGGAGTTTGAGTGACTTTAGTCATACGTACTTTTATTATGTTTAATGTACTCAAGGAGGAGTGTTCGCACCTTGGGGGCAGGTAGCCTCCGGGATGGAGGTGTGTTTTGGTACATTGTAGTGAGCAAAGTTCACACAAAGGACAGCATTTCATCAACATTTGATGAAATGTTGGCTCGGGTAGCCTGTAGGCCGCTTATCTGTTCCGTAGTACCATCTCGTCCCCATATCTGCTATTCATCACAAGGGAAGGCCACGGAACAAGCGCGTTCCGTTCCATCCCTCGTGTAGTTTTGCAAACGACCTTGTACAGGGAATCGCAGATGTTGCATTCTTCGCGTGCCAGCTGCGGCTGTGTTCTACCTCAGAAGCCTCTTGATTTTATGACTTTCCTTAATGTGTGAACAATGCTGTACTTTCGTATTCTTGGCCAATCTAGTAATTATTCCACAGTACTGACCAGAAGGTGGGCTAGTTGCATAAGTTCTTTGCTTGAACTTGGACTGAAGTGGAGGAGCTTGGAGAGGGAATGTCTCTTAGTTTGGCATGTTGATGTTCTGTCAGCTTTTATACTGTTTATTTTGGTTACCAGTCTGATTTATGGAGTCACCTGGAGTTTTGAGGTACATTTTTTGGATGATGAGTGTTTGCCTTGCACTAATGAATCAAGGATTGTCCCAGGTTGTTACACGCTTTCTTCAGCTTTTGTTGTAAAGTACTCGGGGAGAGCTGAAAGAATTGATTGAAATTGCTAAACTCTTTTGAGTCACGTGTTGTTTGCAAGAAGCAAAATATAGCTTCCTCGCTGGGCTACATCAGATGATGGCAAGAGGGCATCAAACAAGGGCATAAAAGATGCAAGTAACTGGGCAGAGGAAGGACGGGTACCCTGTAGAGCTGCCCACTCAGTCCTTCACAAGGAGGGAAGACGTCAAGGCTGCGGGGACCAACATCTTTCCTCCCATGTTCTGCCCTAGAGCGCTTTCCTCTGCCTTCTCTAATGGTAATTGTTTAATGACTTTTAAACAAATAAAGAATTTGGAATGTTATTGATAGTGATGGGATATTTTGCTGCTTCTGTCATTTAAGAAAGGGTTTAAACTTGTATTTCCCCAGTGAGAAGACCAAAGGTAGAAATCTCAATGCAGCGCAAGATTAGAGATACCGACAAAAACGGGGACACAGCCAAGGCAGCAAATGTGCATTGCTTTGCCGTTGCCCCTGGCAAGCTCAGCCTTAGATGGTCCTGTCACCGCTCCGGCTGTTTGTTCTTCATAAAAACCTGTGGCTGAAACACTTGTTCCCTCTTGAGATGAATTTCCTTTTGCCAGCCTAGACAAGTGCACCAGCTGATATTAGCGGGGGGAAAAAAAAAAAGCCAAAGCAAACCAAACAAAACTAGGTCTGTGTTTTTGAACAATGTTGTGTTTAAAATATAATGGTTATTCTGCAGTGTCAGAAAATAAAACATCATTAGAAAGTTACATGCGCTGCAATTTAAATGAATACAGCAAGTAAAATAGTCAACTTTGAGAGGGTAAAAACCTGCCCTATCTTTATAAAAGAAATTTAGTCTTCATAGTCCATTGTGTTTTGAAAGAGTAGTTGTTACTTGTTGCTTCTTGTTCTTCTAGGATTTGCTGATACTCACTGGGAGGAAAAACCTACTGGAAAATTAGGGCTGTGTCGCCGATGAAAAAAACATGCTTGCAATGTATAAATAGGGTATAATTTACTATTTAAAAAGTACTGGCAGACAGTTTTTGCTTCTGATACCTTTTTTCCACTCAGGATCAAGTACAAAAATGGAGTAGACAACTCAGCAATGAAAATGTTGAAGTACATGTAGAGAGCTATTTCTTGCCAGACCCTGGGTACTCATGATAATCAAAGTGTAAGAATTTCTTTTGGCAAAAGGGTAAGAACCCTTTTGGCAGGGTTATTTATTTTTTTTTTTTCCTTCAGATTGCTGCTAACTGTCCTAATGCTGGAACAGGTGTTAAATACTAATATTGTTATAATTTCAATTATTATTTAGTGTCATCTGAATTAGGATGTGATCACATGTGAGGAGTGATCACATATGCCGAGTCTAAAACTCAGTTTCTTAAACTTTATAACAAAAGACTAGTAAACTCTAAAGGGGCTACGGACGAACTGGATTTATTTTGGCTGCATGTTTTCTTGGAGGAACATCTTGAGCATTTTTTTTTAATTATGAACAAGAGTTTTTGTGTGTATTTGCAGACATGCAGAGCATGGTACAAATATTTAAATTCCTTAGCTCATGTTCTGGTCTCTGAAATGGAAATAATGTCTGTTCTCCCAGGAATACTTAAAAAGGTGCTCAAGGCAGAAATGGTTTGAGATGAACAAGACTTGCCATTTGAGTGAGAGAGACGTATTAGTGACTACATGAAGAGTTGACAGGCTCTGCCCAAGCTGCCTGCTAAAGGGAAGAGGGGCGGGGGGAGCATCATCTCAGGGGAATTTCTTCTTAAAAGGACCAGCCTCCTCCTTACTCCATTTGGGTGGCACCATGGACCCACCACCTCCGTGAGGAATAATGGCAGGAAAAATCCTTTTCACGGCTAGTTCAGAGTATGCTGGGGGGAAGATCAATCCTCCCACCCACTCCCCCAGTTTAAGGCCTTTGTAAACCACAACTGAACCATGAACTGCAAGTAGCAGACAGCGGTTTTCAGAGGTTTATGATCTAAGCAAAGGAGGATGACCCCGTGCAGCAACCTTTGAAAAGCACATCTCCAGAGACAAATCTCAGGGTGAGGCTTAGGGGACCTCTGTCTCCTCCTTCAGGATAATGTAGATTTTGTACCCAAGTGACAGGGTAGAGTGTTTAATTGCTGGACAGCATTTATCTCCTTCCAAATCCTCTTCGTAGCTGCATCTTACACTGTTGTCACAGTTCAAGTTCCAGCTCCAGAACTGTAAGCTGCTGGATGTGCGTAATTAAACGATCATAAAATTTTGGCAAAAAATCATATTTCTTCTAACCTCATTTTTGGACATGATTTGACCTCTTCTGTAGAAGTCTCTCAGCATTTTGGCTACCCTGAAATGGAAAATGTTATCATTTATGGTTGTGTTTTGGCAAGATTGTATGATCGTACTTAGATTGAGAAAGGAAAAATTAGTAACGCTTAATGCTAGCATTTGATCTAGTCTTATCTAGGTGGGACCCCAGGTAACAGTTTGGGGAACACGCTCTCAGATTACGCTAATCCCTAGCCTTGGGTGTTACCTGAAGAGCATTGTCCATTCCCTTGCCTGTGGGTGCAGCCCTAGTTTGCACAGCTAAACCTCTGTTTGCGCGTCGGAATAGCTGGAAGGATTCGAGTATTAAGCTCCACACGTGCACCATGGTTTTGTCCATCGTCTGGGTGGCTGCATCACTGAACCTGCGCACAGTTACGCAAGCGTGGCCCATGATTTGCATCTTTTACAAAATGAACTGTAAAGAGAGTATTTTGTTAAATAGTTGCTCTGTAGAAGGAGTTGAAAGACAAGAGAAAGCCACTTGCTACTTAATGTGTTAGAGAGGGAATCAAAGATCTATCGTAATGCAGATTTTTACAGCTTGAGTTTTACTAGACTCTGTCTTTCGGGTAAAGGTTCTATAAATGTTTGAAAAATGTCACTTTCACTCAAAATTGCTTACTTCGGTTTTGGGCATATGTTTTGAAAAACGAAAGAGAAAAAATGTCTGCCTTGTTTTGCCCTCTCAAATCCAAGTAAGAGGATATTATGAGGTAGAAAATACTATTTTTATACCATCTATCAGCTTTGTTAACATTTTATTAGACATAAATCATATAGTTTCGGGTTGCATAGTGACAATATGGTTCACCATGTATTCTATTTTTGTAACTTTATTTAAAACTGACATGTAACTTGCTGTACCTGAAACCCCAAGTGAGCCAGTTATTGGAGTGTAACAAAGTTTTGACGTCAGAACTGCTATTTATTCCACTGGCAACCATTAGCGATGCATTACCCTTTGGCACTCGTGTTTTCAGAAACATGGTTAAATTTTTATGACTGGTTCTGGCCAATTAGGATTCTTTCTCAATATAGAAATAAGGGAAGAGATCTTTTTTTGTAACTTACTAAATGTAGCTTTCCCAAAACAACAGCATAAAAATATGAATTATTGCACTCAGAATTCACAAAACATACCATTGAGCCACACTTCAGATTGACTGCTTGCTGGATAAGTGTATCTGAGAGGCAGGGGTTAAGCTAGGCTGCCTTGTCAAATGCATGAGCCTTTATTAGAATTTAATGTAATTACAGCTGAGTCATGCTCGCAGGTCAGTCTGGTAGCTTCACTAGGCTGTGGGAAGGGGCTGAAGGCTTAAGGTAGAGAGAACTGGAGAGATGCAGGGGGCGTGGAGGAAAATTGGGGGGGTTGGCTTGGCAAAAACAAACGTCTTTCAGAGAAATTTCAGTAGAGGTTTCTGTTTCTGGCTTTTTTCCCCCAAAATTTAAACTTCAGCAGCACTCGATGTGTTGCAAACCATATGAGTACGCGTGCAAACTACAGGGTACGATGCTGCGTAAGAGGGTGCTGTAAAGATCTGATTCCTGGTTGTCGGTTTAGGATTGCTGTCCGTGTTCTGGCAATAAGAAATGCCATCGTGTACAAAAAGAACCTACAAGAGACACGTTTTCCTTCTGTGTCTTTTTCGGTGACCTTCTCCTGGGGGCTTGGTAATATGTACTGTGTATTCGTGCATGAAGCTGGAGTCACCTGTCTACAAAAGTTACAACACACTAGTTTGTACACGTTGCTTTACTAGTATACTGGAGATTTGTTTTGAAGGGAACACTCTTTTATGTAAGAACGTTTTTTCCGTTCCTGCACTTTATTAATGATCTTGTGTTCTTTTGATCAGTAGTGGAAATATTATCAGCTTTTGTCATAGGTTGTTTCCTGCAAAAATGCTTCTCTGAGCTTTACGATAATAGGCCAACTAGAATATATTGCATAACTGGTAGTGGTTGCAAACTAAAGTCCCTTAACTTTGGCAGCCACATCCTAATTTTCCAAGTAAATAGAAGCTGTTTGATCTTTAAGTATCAGGCATCTGCATTTGTGTGTATAGTTACAATATGATTTTCAGGTAATTCCAGGTGAACAACCATGAGCAGCCTTGAGCAGCCACAAGGGGGACAAATTTTGGATATTCTGCTTCTAGTTCTTATGTTTGCCACATGTTGAGCCTTTGACAGCCCTCACTGATATCTCTCGTAATTTGGGTGCTTGTTCTGGATGCTGCAGAACCTGACAGCAGACACAGCACATCAGAGGCTCTGCTGTCTTTTACCAACCTCCCTTTTAGTGACCTTACTAAGTTAACGGAGACCGACATTTTCTTCTTGCAGGGTAGCAACCGAGAAAATTGTTGAAACATACAGGATAGAAAAAAGTAGTTGTGAGGACTTTACAACGAAGGGGTTTGTTCGCCCAAGGGACTGAACAGAAAGACTGCCTAAGAGGTGAATGGGATTTGGAAACTGTTTTAAAAAAAAAAAAAAAAAAAAAAAAAAAGGAGAAATGCTACACTTGATTCTGGAAGAGAAGGCAAACTGCATGAGATGTTTCCAGTGTCTTTGGGAAAAGCAGATAGGCAATTAGAGAGGGAGAAAGGATTGTGTTGCCTAAGCAACTGTATGAAGGAGACATAAAGTCTTCCAGTAGGCAGGAGTGACCTTGTTGCTTACTCCTGTGAGCACGTTTTGTTTGCATCTGTCTGAATGTTCACTCCGAACTGTGTACACGCTGCCATGACATAAGAGAACCCACACTTTGAAGTTTGAAACATCAAAAAACACGTCTGTTTTCCTGCATGATCTTTATTTAAAAGAAATTTTATAGTGGACGGGTCATTTGTTAATGCTTTTGTGCTTCATGAGGGGGACCATTAACAGTCTTCTCTCCATTGGAATAGGCACATTTTGAAGCTATTTGTTAGCTCGTTGTTTCTGTACAGTTGCCTAACTGTGCGAGTACAAGGTTGACTACTTTTGAAAGATTTGAAAACTGCTTTAAATCTCAAATTTTAAGAATTGCACTTCACTGTTAATTCAGCTTTAAAATTGCAATGAAATATTTTTCCGTTTTTTTTTTTTTTCCTGAGTGCTAGTAATTTGCAGATATTTAGGTGACTTGGAACAGTCATTTGTAAATCTGAATGTTGATGGTAGACTTTCTCTGCAGTTAGTGCAGCTAGACTTCTGCACATGCAAAATTCAGGGGAAAGATCATCTGTTGGAGAACTTCCTGTGAAAAAAGAAATTAGCGTAACATTTTCAAAAGTTCAGAAGTGACTGTCCAAAATGAATTCATATTTAGGCTGCTACAACCTGCAAAATAAAACCTGCAAAATCAACCTGCAAAATCAACCTGCAAAATCAACCTGCAATACGGATACCCCTCATATGCAGGTTTTTGTTAATCATGAGATAAGGTTCTTGAATGAAAAAATTGTCAATGCAGGAACTGTCCTTAAGTACAATATATATTTGTGAAAGACCTAAACGAGTAATTGCCTTGCTCAGGTGTTATAATACAGGCAATAGTTGCACAGTTTCACTGTAGCTTTAATTCCCTTTTTTCTGAGCATTCCCTTCCCCCCCAAAATCAGGTACGTTTATCACAAATGCTAGTTTTCTATATGAATCTACTTGAGAATATTAATCTCCTTCAGTATGCTACATTAACCTTTATAACGGAGTATCTGTAATTCAGATGCAGTATATTCTTCTCATCGTCACAGGAACGAACAAAGTGTGTAACAGAAGAATAGTGATGGTCCACAAATTAATTTCAGATGTTTTTTTTCTTCTCTTAACATTCACCATTTCTTTGGAAACTAGATTAAACTAGAGATGCAAGGTACACAAGTGATTATTTATTTAAGGTACAAGCGGTGAGATATTGTAGTGGAAAGCTATTTGTGAAGAACTGAGGCACATGTGCAACTCAGTGTTTCAGCCCTCTAACTTCAACTGCAGTTTGAGAAAACTTTGATGTAAGTATAATTAGCTTCCGAGGTTGATCTTCATTTGTGCAGAATTGCGAAATTCCAGTGATTTCATATCACTTTGATGGGATTTGTTTGTAATGAACATGAATTTATTTAATTTGCTCTCAGTCTGTATCGATGTAGTGGAAAGGAAGCATTGCTTATAGCTATTTGGGTTATAGACTGGTAAATGAGAAATAATAGCAAGAAATATGCGTCCTAAGAAAGGACAACACTTCCTTCCCCTAGAATATAGGGAGAGCTTTTTGTTGATATTTCCTGAGGTGAACACCCATTCATTGTTCAGGAAGCATGTTTTGAGAATACCTATAGGATTGCATTGATACTTCATGGAGCAGCAGTGGGGAAGAATATGGAAGAGAGAAGGAAATTCAGGGACATGAGGACAATTGAAAAAAAATATAGCAATCAAAGGATAGAAAGCAAGTCTAGAAGACAAGAACTATATGCAAGTTTTGCTGAGAAAAATGGAGAGTCGTAAAAATACCAAAAGGCCAAGTGACTTGAATAATTCACGATTGAAGGGGATAGGACATTTTTAAGAGGAATAATATGAGTCAGAGGTAAAATTAATGGAAAAGACGTAAATGGGGAACATGACAGGCAAAATGGCAAAGAACAGGAGTTAAATATTGATTGACCATTCAACACCAGTAGTTACAATTTTGGGGGAAGCTGGGGATAGCCAAGAAGAAGCTTTAGAGAAGTCCTCAGGGCGTGTCTTCAGGGTATCAAGTTCTAGGTGGAAATACTGAGTAAAAGACAGATTCAATTTTTTTATTTAGATGCAAAAAACCAAAACTATTGGCATGATTGTGCATTTCTGTCTCACTTCATTTATTGCTCTACAGCAAGAGTATATATGCCATCTCTTTCAGTTGCCATGGAAAGTACTGTGGCTTTACACCTCTCTGTCCACTTCAGCATGAAATCGATCAGTGAAAACGCTTCTAAGCATACACTGGTCCCTTCAGACTCGGCTCTTCTGTGCAGCCCGGAGCCTCCTGGAAATTACCCACTTTTTTTTTTTTTTTGTAACATCTGTGTTCAGCTTTGAGCTACAATTTTCAATTTCTCGTTTGAAATGGGCAATAGTTGCCTATGTCTGATTACATTAGAGATTTTCTTACCATTATATGAATTTGCAGGAACTTGTGTAACATTCCCCGTCATATTTGGCCAGCCAAGGTGTTCTGAAAAAAGTCCTATGCACTTTTTGTGCATGCAGGAAAGGAAACAGGGATGATTGAAGTCCTGTGGATAAAGACTTCTGGTTCTCAGGAAGCAGTCTTGCAATATGTATTATAACACACAAAGAAGAAATGTGGGTTGTGTGGGGGCTGTATATGTTATACTGTTTTAAAAAAGAAAAATAATAATAATAATCTGTGTGCTTCTTGTAATTTTTCTGAGGAGGTTGTGATAGATATTTTATATAAACTGCATTTTATATGCCAAGGATACTTTGACATTCATGATGCAGAAGGAAGGAGAGTCAAAGATGACTTTTGCAGACTGAAGCAGAAAGTTTTCTGTATATCCAAAATCGAGTTTATCAATGCAGTCTGCCACCTTACAAATAAATAGACAGAAAAGTGTAGGCACTATGATCTCTACCTTTCAGAAATCGTACTTGAGAAACTGTTGACTGCAGGGATAAGAGGTGATGGGGGCATGAAGGGGGCTGTTATGCCTGTATTTCTAGCACAAAGAAATAAATCTGTGATAAAGAAGCCCCTGATGCAGTCTTAGAAGTATCAGGAAATAAGACAGAAGAGAGAATGGAACGATATAGACAAAAATTTGATCAGTCACTTCTTCTAAGGCATGAAATCAGATGTTGCCAACTTTAAATATAACTGCAAATTTCCTGATCAAACATAGGAATGAAAGAACTTTAATGCTGAATGATTTCCAAAAAGAAATTCAAAGAAAATAAATCATGGATGTTAGAAACATGGGTTTTAAACAATGTCAAGAAATTACCTGGTTGATTTTTCTTGATCTAAAACAGAGTCAAATATGCTTCTGGAATTCCTAAATGGTGTTTTCCTTTCCTGTTCTTAGATACCTTCTTAAGTAACAGGAATTGCATAAATAATCTGTCTTGGTGATTTTGTGTGGTTTATATATAAAGAATTTTTCCTAACGTCTATCTAGTTCAGAGCTGCTTTGCTGCTACTTTAGCCAAGTATTCCTGGACTTGCTGTCACTCAGCATGCAGACTGACTGAATACTGGCATCGTCTTAACAACTTCTTATGGAGATAAGCATCCTGATCCCTTCCAGCCTTTTTTTATCCAGAAAGAAAAACAAAACAAAGCACAACTTTCAGTGTTTCCATATGAGTCATGTTTTCTAACCACCTTTTTTTGTTGGTCCCTGGATCTCTTTCAGTTTGTCGACTACTTTTTTTCCTTTTTTTTTTTTTTTTTTCTTCCAAAACACAGTCTGTTAATCTTGGCCCAGTACTTCAGGTAAGACTTAATTAGTTCTGTGTCAGATGGACTAATTGACTCTTAACTTTGTTTATCAGACTTTTGCTAATTATACTGTGAAAATATTCACCTTTTCCTAATACCAGCAGCTTCTAGTGGAGGGTATTTTGTTGAATGATGTAGTTCTCCAGTTTCGGTGTGGTGGTTTTGGTTATGTTTGGGGTTGTTTTTTTTTAAGAATTGTACTCATTTTGCTATCTGTGGATTTTCAGCTCTAGCCATCTCGAACTTTAAAAAAAGTATGATTGTTCCATCAGGATAGAAAATAATTACTTGTACCAGGCCCAGGATTGGTGCCTGAAAAAATCCTCTTGGGTTACCACCCAGTTTGGCTACAGACTGTTTATGATTACTGGTTTGATGCTTTTTAAATTACAGAAATTTCCACCATAACTTCCTAGTTTGGTGTAATGTTTTGTGGAAGAGTCAAGGTCCAGCGCTAACGGCGCTCTATACTCGCTACCCACAATCCTCACAATCCATAATTTTATTTTTGGGGGGGGCAGGGGGAGAGAAATTATTTCTCTTAACCAAAATATGGGCTTCATGTGACTTTCTTGCAAAATTTCACTGTAGATATATTTTGTTTTATATGTCCTTATGTATTGGTTCTTCACTAGCCTCCAAAGAGAGGTGGTCGATGCCCCAGGCCTGTCAGTGTTTAAGAGGCATTTGGACAATGCCCTTAACAACATGCTGTAACTTTTGGTCAGCCCTGAAGTGGTCAAGCAGTTGGACTGGATGGTCATTGTAGGTCCCTTCCAACTGAAAATTATTCTATTTTCCCAGTCTTCTGTTTTCAAGGCATTTTGTAAAGTGAGCCAGGTACTGCCTGGAAACGTGAGCCTATATGTATTTGTCGGTGTGATCCACAAAGAAGTGGTATCAGATAAACCAGTAATAAAGATAAATGGTGAGGAACATGTTTTGAGAAGATCTCAAAATATTTTTGACATGATTTCAGCCTTTGCCTTAATTGATTTGCTCAGCTCCTTCTTTGTAAGAAGGAAGATGCAAAATAACTGTAATGTGATGAACATACGTTTTATTTCGCAGTCTAATAGAACTGGAACTCTCTGATCATCTTTTCAGCAGGTAACATCTTCCATAGTGTTTTATTCATTAATCCGTGTCTTGGATAACTCACTGGTTTTACGGATGAAAGCAGCATGACGTCAGAGCTATTTTACATGGAGAAGTCAGTCCAAATGCATGAATGTTGAGCAATCAGCCTCACAGAGGAAGTTCTGTGGGCAGTAGTTCCTGGATTCTTTCGTAAGACAGAACAATAGTTCTGGGATCAGTTGAGGATTACTTTTATAAATCAAATTGAGCTATACACTTTGTAACAAATCTAATAACCATGCTGTGAATATAACACAAAAGTCATTGGTATTGCAGGAGGTTGGTGGTGGGGATGGAATTTACTGCACCAAGTTCAGGGCAGTGTTTTGCAGAGTAAAGCCGGAGGTGTGCTTGTCCTGACGTTAACAAGTTCTGCTGGATGGTTCTATTGAATTAAGTTTGATTTTATTTGATATTTTGTTATTGGAAATCTTGTGTCTTTTAAGTTTCTTTTATAGAAGTTTTTCAAATGGAGTTATACTTAGTGTTATGGTATGCCACCGTAGGGAAGAGTATACTCTAGATAATACATTATACTGCTGAAATGAAATAGTAGGGTATTTCTTTAGTATTTCCCATGGGAGATTTGAAACATTATCAGAGCACTTGTAGGAACACCAGTGGAGCCATCTAGTGTCTTTTGAAGAATTTAACGGATTACCCACCGTCTTGCCATGTCAAAGAGAAATTTATTCAAAATAAAAGGGTAATTTTTTCCACTTGAAGTGCTGGTATTTGTACTTATATTGATGTCAGTAGTCCAGCTTGTGAACAGGAACACAAATATATTTGTATAGTAACAAAAATCAAACTTTCTTCCAGTGAGGATTATTCTACTCAGTAATGAATTGTTTCTGCTAAAAGAATATTGTAGCAAATGGAGAGCAATGAAACTCAATTTACTGACACTTCCAAAGAGAAACCATATCATAACTGAAAAATCAGTTATTTTGAGGCTGTGCAAAAATACTGAGCCGTAACCAGCTTGTATTTACAGTTTGATTCTTAAATTTTTCATGTCATCAGGTAATGATGAGCAATTATTTCATTCCTGCCAAGTATCCAACATCAAAAGCTGAGTCTTATATTAGTACCCTGATATGGAAAATTAACCTGCTTGAAGTAAATAGGTATATGATTCAGGACTAATTGTTTAGCTTTCTATGTGACAAAACAGAACCAAGGATTAATGTGCCAGAGGTGTGTCAAACTACTCTTTTTTTAAAAATTGGACTAAATACATTACATAGTTACTTTATCTTAATTTCAAGTTTATCTTTATAATTCTGAAAAAAAAATAATTGAAAAACAGGATCAGTGATCTATAGTGTTCTTGAAGATTTAAATAATTTAAAACCCTTTGCCCACTTTATGAACAATTTGCACTAAAGCTTTTCAACTGCCGGAAGGACTGCCATATAGCTGGAGTCCTTTGGAGTTTCTGGGACACAAGTTAAAAGGCAGGAAATTCCAAATAGATATTAGGGGGGAAAAAAAAAAATTGCCATAAGGGTGGTAGTACTGGAGCAGGTTGCCTGGAGACCTTATGGAATCTCTGTCTTTGGTGGTGTTCGAGGCTCGACTGGACCAGCCTTGAGCAACCCCATCTAATTAGATCTGCATTGAGCAGGGCGTTGGACTAGAAGACCTCCGGAGTTCTCTTTTCACAAATGATTCTCGGATTCTGTGATTCTCAGGTAAAAAGATGAAACCCCAGAAGAAAGTTCTCCATAACAGTCTGGACATTTGTGGATCAAATGGATTCTTGCATAATTCCAGTTTTGGAAAACTTCAGTTTAAATAAATGCCTAAGTAGACTGTACTTGTCTTCCGAAGGCTGTCAAGATCATGTTGCTGTGTATTTTCTAGCATCTCAAAGGGCATTCAGCTTCACATGGAAATTACCTGTAATTGTTTTACTTATAAGATCTTAGCCTCTAATAAAGCTAGTAATACAAAAGAAAGTATTAGTCCAATTGGGGATTCAGCTACTATGCGAAACAGATGGAAAATTGCTCATAAACATAGAGAAAGACAGTCTACAAAGTACCAAGCCATGGAGCAGAATCTTTAAATGTTCTTTTCAGATAAGCCAGTTGTCCTTTATTCTGTTCGGAAAGAAATACAGTTAAAATACCTCTGGAGTAAGTTGGGTTTGGTTTTGGGGTGGTTTTTAGAGTACTTGGTTTTTGGTTTTTAGAGTATTGCAGAGCTCTCCTTTTATATCACATTAAGTTAATGCCTTTAGACTATTTTATCATTCTCTATGGAAAAATAGATGCTGAACTTCTCTTTCAGTAATGATCAAAAGTTGCTGACCTTGGGATCCTAATCATCCTTATGTAGCAGCAAAAGGGTGTGGGAGTTGCTTTCTCTTCTTCTGAATTTAAAAAAGCTAAAAAATCGTTTTATCTGAGAGCGGTGTCTTTTTTCGAGTTGCTACCAGAAAACAGCAGTTTCCAGGCAATACAATGGAGAATTACAATACCTGTTCAAATATAAACATGCTCTAAGAGACTCCTAGCTCATTGAGCCCAATTGCCTGGTATTACAAGCCACTGCATAATTTAATCTCCTTCGCTATGCTCTATTTTAAAAGTAATTAGGAGTTCTATATGCAGTGCTCCAGCTATTCCAGAGTCCAATTTTTCATTCTATGAAACTTTCTTTAAATTTCCGCTTAAAGTAGTTACCTAATTTAATTTTAGTTGAATAAAATTAACTAATAGTTGATTAATATCTATTAGTTCTATTCTTTCCCTGGCATTTAAAATACGTCGTGGAGAATATTAACATCTATTCTTAGCCTTCTTTTTTGTATGCAAAACAAGTCTGGGGTTTTTTTTAATACTTTCATCTCATAATAATAGCTCTAATTTCTTCTAGTCATCTAATTAGAGCTTCTCTGTGCCAGTTCCACTTTGAGTTGTTCCCTTTTAGGTAAGGCTCCCATAATGGCGTAGAATACTCCGGATGAAGTCTTACCATTAATGCTTTTCTGTTCTTAATGAAAAGACTTCTGACTTGTATGTCCGAGGATTTTGTTTCCCTTTTTATGCCTGTGTTTGCACTACTGTTTGCTGTTCATTTGATGGTCAAATAAAACTTCACGTTCCTTTTCCTCAAGGTTATGCCCAGGTGAAGAGCTTCCAGCTCATGCCAGGTTTTCTTTCTGGCACCTCAGTACGTGATTTCACATCTGATGCTGTTGAACTCATCACGTTTTTCTTTGTTTCTTTATGAACTTTGCCATCCTTTACTGGGGTACTTGCAACAAATTTAACTAGATTGACATTGCCTCTCCTAGGTTAATAGAAACTTAACTACAGATACTTCTGTGCTTATGGGTTTTTAAGGATCACGTTTCATGATTATTTAAATGGACTTACGCAACAGCTTCTGTTCTGATAGCCTGCAGTTACATTTGTGTATTCCCACTTTATTTCTCCTATATGGTATCTTTTTAACTTAAGCTGTTCATTTTGACTGCTTGAAAAAATCAAGTTGTATTGATAATGTAACCTTTTACACTTGGTGGAGGTGACTCACTGGGGTTTGGTTTTTTACCTCTGGATGTAATTTTTTTTTTTTTGTGGGGCTTTTTTTTTTTTTTAAATGAATCTCAATTGGATATGTTCTCCCAGTAGAGAAACAGAACGGTAATTTAAAATTGTCTGTGCGCATTTAGGACCAAACATTATTCAATTGAATATTCTCTTATTTCTCCAAATACTTACACCTTTAGACTTTGTTGTCTTCTGCAGTGGCAACTAATTAGACCGTGCATGTAGTCTCTGTACAAAAAATTATAGGTCGTTGAAATTAGGATATTTCACCAAAACCATTAATTATTCCTATTTCCTATATTTAGTGAAAAGATAATTTGCACAATTTCTGGACATTCATTGTATGTAGGAAGTCCATTTGAATGCAGCATCTCGTTACTTGTATGAAGTAAGAATGTCAATACCCAAAACACTGATTGTCAGAAAAGATCATCCCTGCTGAAATGCAGCTAAATTTGCCAGATTTTATTACAAACTATTTCATAAATAAGACAACAGAATTAGAATTTAATATAGAACTGCCAGTAAGATTCTACGTGGACGCTAACCAGGTGGTGTCTACAGAGCAACAAGATGTTAATGATTCCTAAAAAAACTAGTTTTGTTTTTATGATTGTGTTCTGAAATTTAAATTTTTAAATTAGAAACAAGGTCAAACTAGCTTGGAAAGGGAACTGCTGGCAAATTTTATTTTAAGATAGCAATTTAAATCAGAAGCATTCTTACAGTTGCTACTATTGCATTCCTTTGTATAACTTTAGTAGTTTTTTCAGAATTTAATGCTTACCAGTGTGACTAAAAGTCTGTTATCTTAAGAGATGTATCTAACTTTTCAGATACAGTATTTGAAAATCCTGACTTTCTTAAGGATTTGATTTGAGAAACTAGTAAAATACTCCCTTTTGAATATGCATATAAAACTTATAATCTTTAGTAGGATTAACTACATTATTTTCTTTCCAAGAATTAATTGCAATGTTATGAGAAATAAATATAGATTTAATTTTGATTTGAAGTGCCTTCTTATTTGGGGCAGAAAAGTTTATATTTTCAGAGAGTTCATAAATTCAGAAGTAACAAGTATGATTTAACAAGGTAAAGTAACTATTTTCTGTAAGGGATGGGTAGTAGAAGCAAAGTCTTCTGGGGTAGGTTTTTCTGCCTAGCTATAAGGGTAACGCTCATCTCCTTTCAAAGCAATGAGCTCACCAGTGAAGTACCACACGGTTACGTGGGTAGGGTACGCAACCATTTATTCATGAATGATCTAAATAAGTCAGTAAATTGGTGGCATAATTGCTGATGATTATTATTAGGGTAAGTTATCTAAAATGGCAAAAATGAAGGCTGCAAAACCTTACAAGGCAGGCAGGTGAAAAGACATATAGTGAAGTATAAAGGTGATGTGTGGCAAAAAACATGTTAAGTTTACTTATGTCGTGGTGGGCTACGAGCTGACCAGTCAGTAATGAAATACTGGGCTTATAAGACACAGTTCTATGAAAATTTAAAGCTTGGTGTTCACTGGTGGTTAGAAGAGCATGCTAAAAACTACTAGGAAAGGAATAGACAACGGAATAGTGAATGTTGGCCTGTCATTTAAACCATGATATGATTGTATTTTTAATTTTATGCACTTCTCGGTACCTTGTCTCAAAAAGGAGAAGACCTAGTACAGGCAAAGATGCAGAAGAGCAAAGCTTTGTGGCTTCTGTAATTTCCAGCTGAGTGATGCCCCTGCTTCACTTCCGCCTTTCTTTGCATTTCTCTTGTGTTCTGCTTCTCATATTTCTCCTTCCCACAATTAGGAGCATATAGTTGGGAGAAGTGACAATGTCCAAGTGATGGGTAGACAGTTTAAAGCTTCAGGTGGAGTCAATTAGGAATGTAGGCATGCCCTTGTATGAGACAGATTAGATAAGAATGACAGGAGGGAAGAAAAAGTTACTTATTTCATTTGTAATAAATTCTTGATGCCAGATGTATTCATCCTTAATGTTCTAAGGTTTAACTACCATGTCAAACAAAGAAATAGTTTGTCCAAGTAAACAAAAATCCTGTAGGGTTTTATCAGGCCACTCCCATACTGCCAGCTGCTGAATAATTAAGAAAAGAAGAAAGCATCTGTGTCTCAGATTGTTTTTCCATGTACTATGTCATAGTATTGCCACTGAGTCTCAAGGTCTAGACTCATATTTTGTTAACAAGGCAAAGGCTATGCAAATATATTCCAAGTATCAGTAGCACTAGGTCTGTCAAAGCAACAATTATGCACAATCTTGCGCAAGCTCTGTCCATGAATAGAGCACTTTAGAGTGCCAGAATTTATGATGTAGAAGAGTATTGTGCAAATTTGCTTTGTTAGCTAAAGAAAATTTAACAATAGTTTCATTTATTATTTGGTTCTGCAGGAAGGAAAAAGAGATGCTTTTTACGTGCTGTATGTCTGTGTTTTTATAACAGTCCTACAAAATGGAAATCAAATTGTGATAGGAGTAATTTTAAAACAATTGAATGTGTGGGCTGTAGGTAGGAGTAGCCTTTTGACAGTTTATTGCATGTTGCTTTTTAAATCATCAGTGTACATTCTGTTAACTTCAAGTTCGTGTTTTATATGTGGATAAATATGTCAATAAAATAAACCTTTTATTCAGCTAATGAATGAATACCCTTGGATGTTGGATAGCTATATTCTAATCTTGGAATAGACTTGCCTACAAGATTATTTTGCACGTTCTTCATAATCCTTTGTTATGAACAGATTACTATGTGTTTCTGAAATTATGAGTTTAGAGGAGAAGGCACTGGACACTGCAACAATTTAACTTTCTTGGCTAGAGAAATAATTTACTTGATCTGAGATTCTGTTGTGTTATCCTCCCCCTCTGCTCTGCCCTGGTGAGTGTCCAGTTCTGGGCTCTCCGGTTCAAGAGGGACAGGGAACTGCTGGGGAGGGTGCAGCAAAGGGCTACCAAGATGATTAGGGGACTGGAACACCTCTCTGAAGAAGAAAGGCTGAGGGATTTGGGTCTCTTCAGTCTGGAAAAAAGACGGCTGAGGGGGAATCTTATCAATGCTTATAAATACTTAGAGGGTGGGTGTCAGGAGGATGGGGCCAGGCTCTTTTCAGTGGTGCCTGGGGACAGGAGAAGAGGTAACGGGCACAAACTTGAGCATAGGAAGTTCACCTCAATGTGAGGAGGAACTTCTTTACCCTGAGGGTGGCAGAGCCCTGGCACAGGCTGCCCAGGGAGGTGGTGGAGTCTCCGTCTCTGGAGACATTCCAACCCCGCCTGGACGCGTTCCTGTGCCACCTGCTCTGGGTGACCCTGCTCTGGCAGGGGGTTGGACTAGATGATCTCCAGAGGGCCCTTCCAACCCCTGCCATTCTGTGATTCTGTAAAAATTCCTTCTTCATTAACATCCATCCATATTATGCAGAAAATAGTTAATTATTGATTTAGGTAAGGTAG
This sequence comes from Larus michahellis, assembly GCF_964199755.1. Lineage (NCBI taxonomy): Eukaryota > Metazoa > Chordata > Aves > Charadriiformes > Laridae > Larus > Larus michahellis. Next base: position 87,069,320 of record NC_133899.1, on the reverse strand, counting down.
AAACATATTCAGACAGCACAAACCAAAATATTCCAGGGAGGGAAAGCAGTTAGCAGACAACGTACACTTTTTTTTTGTTCATTTAACATACAGGAGAGACAAGTTCTCGTATGGTTTCATGTAGGGTATTTTGGTCATTACACAAAGCTGATCACACCTGATCAGTAATTGATCAGTAAATTTGATTGAATGATAAATCTTCTTGTGTGCCTTGCCCCCAGTCTGAAACCCTGAATAGAATTTCAGATTCCTCTGGGATTGGGTGTTAACAGTGGGGAAAAAGACACTTTGATCTGCTCATTCCATGCATGTTGAAAAAAACGTACCTGCAGATTTTAGTATTCTTATGTTCATGGGCTGAAAGATGTTCATACACAGCTGTTAAGTTTCTGATGTCAATTTGTACTTTTCAACTTGCTGATGTATATCCAGAATTTCTTTCTCTATTCTACAGGGTTTTGGCAGCTGAATTAAACAGAACTTTTCTTCCTGCTAAAGCCAGTAGCAACATCTCTTTTGAGTTCAGTGAAGCACCATTGTGTCATTAATGAAAGTATGAATTTATATGTGGGTTGTTGGGGAATGGAGAGGAGATTTTTATAAAGATATCTTTTAAGATGCCAGTATAGAAAGAATAAGAAAATAACACATAATATTTATCAGCTCTAAGGAAAGTTGCTTTACTACCTTTTCTTGCAGTGAAAAATAATCTTAGAAATAGAACTTGAATAATGAGATGAACATTCGCCCTTAAAAAGTGATCGTGCAAACTCTCAGCAGAAGTGCTACAAGACCATCAAAACTTCTTGCAGTAGTTGTAAAAATAATAGTAATTATTAGGAGAGCTTAAATAATAGGCAGATTCATTGATGTATGTAATCTATATATACTGGAGCTGATGGCGTGGTGTGGAAAATGCTGCCTAAGTCTCTTCTTGCTTCGGAACTATTCTGTAGCCTGTCTGCTTCCACTCGTGGCTGAACGGAGGTAAAACCGCAATGGCTGTGCTTGTAAAGCCAAAACCATCCTGAAATGCTGCAGTGGTGCACGCCTGCATCAGTAGAGACCGTAACTCTCCTGTGATCTCCATTTTTTTTTTTTTTTTGATTGCCCCTCTCAACTCCTTGATTTCCATGATCATGGAAAACGAGCATTTTTGAAAGTGCATCTGGTGGGTTTGCTACCTGATATGCCGGTTTGTCCAGCAAATTGTTCCCTGCTCTGTTGTCTTCATTTGCGCTGCGCTGCGTTCCCTGGAGGTTGTATGAGGACGAGAGGAGTTAAAAAGTTAAAATCAGTGTTAATAAAGCTGAGGGTCGCAAAGAATGCTTGGGAGACCTCAGATGATGATACGGGTATTCAACTGTTCTTGCATTATGTCCCCTGAACCTTGTGAAACTAGACTGTCCTGTCGCTGTGAACGCTAACCTAACATACACCTGCAACCAAAATCCCCAGACAGGGCAACGTAAAGTCAGAGAAATATTTGTGATTCTTCTGATGGATAGTGTGTTATCCCTTGAGCTGTCAGGTCTCATGAATGAAAAGCAAATCATTCTAATGGCTTGGTTTTCTTGGCACATCTGAATGATGACAGCGTATTACATATTTTACACATATTCTGGAATAAAGGTGGCATGCATAACAATGTTACATATTTTATAACAAAGATTTTTAACTCTGGCTAGCTGCAAATTGCATAAAATAATATAATTTGCTCTTATTACTCAGCAAGACTTTGTGTTACTTAGGAAACTTAGAAATACATTTTCTCAAATTTTGGTGAGGCATATAATTTTGAAAATTGCCTCAATAATCACTAGTCTTATACTATTAGTCTTCCATCTGCCCAGAAAGAGATGACCTCCTCAATCTGTTATTTAGCCAGAGAGGGACATTGTTCATTAGGAACTTAAATTTTCATATTTGTTTTTGACGGGATTGAACATACCTGCTATGAAAGATGTCTAGTATGGTAAGATTTCTATTTGTGATGTACTCTGTGGAAATGATTTGTAATATTTGTGGGTTTGATTAAATGATTATATTTTTCTCCTTTAATCGAAACAGCGTTTAATGTTCCTTCAATTTAAAACAGTAGTTTTTACTGAAACTGTGTGTGTGTTGTTGGACAGAATAGTGGAATGCATACTTTATATAAAAGTAAAAATTAACATTAAAATAATGTTTTGAGGCATCCTGAAATTTCTTACAGGCATGCTTGAGAGGCTGTTAGAAACAGGTTTTGGTGCTTGGAATCAGTGAGACACAAGGAGCAAAGGACAGCATCACTTTACAGAATCTGTAGCGGACTGAGAAGGAGAGGAAGTTTTGCTGGAAACGGCAGGAGAACAATTAAAGCAGGAAATAACTACTTTCATAAAGGTTTGTGTAAGAGAGAGAGAAGACAGACAATTGACAAGAGGAGACAAAGGCAGGCACACGTTTTCATCTTTGGGGTAGTGCTTCTGACAGCATAAGATGTTCTAACAGGTTAATACAAAAAGCGGGGGGTTGTTGGGGGTTTTTTTGGTGTCATATCTTCAAGTTATATGGAAAGTAGCGTTTAACTTCTTAGAATATGTGCGTACCTTTTAAGTGTTCCCTACTCTGAAGTGGGAGTACATAGCACGTAAATGTTTACCAAATCATAAATACTTAAAATGACATTTCTGTGATCTTAACATACAGAACAAAATTATTATTATAGCCCTCAAATTTGAAAATATGAACTTACTTTGTTCTATGGAAATTGCTTTTCACCTACACTTCTTCCTGTTTTTAGGTCTTTGTAAATCAGTGGCTGAGATTTGGTTTTGGTAATTTTGTAGCACAAAACTCATCCTAGACTGGGCTGTCAGTTCTCTGATAGATATATGGGCTTTTTCCAGAGCTATAATTAATTTTTTATAAAGCTAGGAATGTAATGTTTGTAAGTTGATAGATGTTATAATTTTATTTTTTATTTTTTTCTTTGCACACATGAAACCCATGCCAATTTCCCATTTGTCAAAGATCATTTAAAATTTTTTGCAGAACATTCAGGTACGTTTTTTGAGAGGGCTGTTGCAGCAGTAATGCTCATAGGTAGGATGCCGAGGGTTCCAGGAATTTATGACTGGAGTACTTTGTGGTTTGCTTCTAGGTGTGACTGGTCCAGTGCAGCCATGAGCGAAAGTCGCAGCTGTCTGCCAGCTGCTGAGTGACCTGGGTGAAGTGTGTCAGTGACATCAAACCAGGTCTGTACCAGTATCCTCGTTACAGCTGGTGCTAATTGGCACCCCTGTTGGCAGTCTCAGTGGAGTTACTGAATCTAACAAAGCTCCAGTTGGTCTCCTCGTTTGATGTGCATTGGCAAGAGTGAGCTGAAAAACTTTCTTTTTCCAGTTCTCTCAAAGAAACCATTTATTCTCGTTAAGTAGAAGGTAGTTTTCACTGTTGACAAAGGATCATCGCTTCCTGACTTTCTATGTATTCATACATAGAATTTGTAAGGGGAGCAGCGGTGAAAGATCAAGAGCGAGTATTGTTGTGTACACATAAAAAATGCTGAAGCACCATGAAAGCATAATCGTACTTTTCTGTGAAATTACTTGAATGATTGATGTCACAGCAACCTCTGTGACAACAGAGAGAACTGGATAAGGGAAAAGATTTTCTCTGTTTATTTTGTAGAAGCTGTATTCATACTTTACTTTTTTCCTGTGCACATCCCGCTCAGCTGAGTAAAATAAAAAAGCAATATCTTTATAAAGTGTTACAGAATACCAGAGGTTAACTGAAAGCAGAAGAGCCTGAAATACATTGGGAGGCTTCGAACTTTCTCATTCTGCTCTGTCGTATAATTGAGAAGTGCGGGTCCAATGCCGTCTATCAGAATTACTATGCTATTTGTCATAGCATAATACAATAAAATACTGTGTTATGACCTGAGCAAAGGATCCTGAACCCAAGGTTCTGTGTTATTTTCCAACTCTAGCAAACAATGTAAGAATTCTGCGAGCTCTTCAGGTTGTTGCGCAATAAAATCTATTATGGCCCCAACAACATATGTAGCAGCTGAAATAACTTTTTATTATTTTTAAAATTGCCTAGGTTGTCCATGTTCCCAATGTTCTTTTAAAACCTTGAATACTTTTTTCTTGGAGAATGTAAAAATGAATATAGAGGGAGTAAGCACGTTGAATATTTTGAGAAGTTAGTGGTTGTTTGACTGCAGCAGCTGGAATTTATCAAAAATCACTATGCTATTACCACACACACAACGCACCACATGAGAGCTGAACATATCACAGGTGTTGTCTGCTTTTTTACATCCTCAGACCATAGTCTCTGAAATTGTTGTAGTTTTTTACGTAGGTATCTTCAAGTCATTCAGCGTTAAACCCCACGAATCTGACTTCTCCATTTTTAAGAGATGGGCTAAAAGATCTTTGTAGTTGTTTTATGTTTCTAAAATACTCTGAATATGTAAAGTGCTGTTCAGGTACTAAGTTTAAATATTTTCTCTTACACAAGGCAATTGGATCTCGTTAGATTGCAACCTCCAAAGATCACCTAAAATGATTACAGCGCTGTCTGTGTGACCCTTTGTAGTCTCAACAGCTTTTGATGGTATCCCCAAGACTCACCTATATCCCTCATTCGGTCGTGATCCGTAGCGTTTTGATAGGCTCTCTCCTCTCAGGCATTTTTGAACGATAAGCTTGGCTGTATTATTTGGTATTTAGGGATGTTCCCTGCTTTAGCTTTCCTGCTTTTTCCACTAAGCGCTGTTTTTGCGATACATTAAGACAGGAAAGGGCAATAGACAGATTTTCACGCTAGCTAAGTATGGTCATGGAACGTAAAACTTCTAATGCCCAAAGAAAACATTGGAACACTGAAAAAGAAAGCGAAAAGAATTTCTACATACCCGGGGAAAGCAGAAGGCATGTGACTGTGGGAAATAAACATTTTTAGAGTAGGGTACACAGCTTTTATTATTTATTTGAGGTTATTCTGGAAACAGGATTACAGATGATGTAAACAAAAGTCTGACGGCAGAAGGAATTGAGGCTAAATTAAGCATTTTTAGTGAGAATCGTGTGTAATAAGCAGTGTGAAATAATTATTTGAACATAGGCGTGAAGAATAGTAGACAAGGAAAGAGTTTTATTATGTTCTAATAAATACTTCTGAATGCTTGATAAAGTATTTTTCTTTAAATGTGTCATTTACGTAATCTAATAGATTAGTCCTTATCATTGCTGTCATCATTGTTACTATCCTGTTGAAAAAAGAGTTGATATTTGTATTTCCTTCCATAAGGTAATAAATCTTTCCTACATCTGTACTTGGTTTGATTAATTGAAATGTATGAGGTACCCAAGATGCTTAAAATTGTTTCTTCTAGTCCACAGAGAAACAGGAATTCAGAGAACTGGCCCAAACATTTTAATATAGTCATTGTAATCTCCTGAAATGCATCTATTTTTAGCGAAGATTTATATTCACCAAGACACCTCTATCCACTACTGATACACAAAATGCAGTGTGTAACAAACAGGTTACATACAGAGGCTACAATTTCACACAGCTGAAAGGATGACATCAAAATGTCAACCTAATTATTTTTCAATCTTTTTTTATTTGCAAACTCCAAAACATCTTCCAGCTGAAGCGTCTCTCTACCAAAGAGTAAATTTCAACTTACTGCAAAGTAAAGGTGTATATATATACCTTTTTCTAATCGTAGAATCTTCATGGTTGGAAAGGACTTTTGAGATCGAGTCCAACCATACACACAGAGGGTTGGCAGACCAGAAATCAAAGGCCACTGTCCCACACATCCTGGCCAACTGCATGCTTACGACTTGTTTAAAGAAACGTAATCGAATTTCTAGCAAGTTATAAATACAGTTCAAAATACCTTTTCAGGTTGGTTGGTAGCACAATACAGCACTAGTTCATAGCACGGATTACTGTCTGCTGGGGAAACTCGGTGATGGCAAGTTATAATTTTTTCCAGATCTCATTTATTTTCATCTCCCACATCCAGAATTGTAAAGTTCATTGCTTTGCACAAGTTGTAAAGTTAGAAACACTGCCCAGTTGGACAAAGTGGTACAGATTTCCGAGAAAATTCCTCTCATTATGTTGAGGGGAAATAAAATCTCAAAGCTATAACTTTATAGCTTAGATTGGTTTAAATACATTAAGTGGATCGTTGTGCTTTTCAGGAACTGTCAGTTCTTATTATGCTGAGTAGTTGAATTTAATTATATGCTGGACAGTAATCGATTCAGAAATGCATATGTGCGATCATGATATCCCTCATGAAATCTGTTCATTCAAGGTATTTCCCAGGTTCTGTGCTATGCCAAATAGGTTGATTCATTCTGCTCTAATGAATATACCATTGCGTAACTAAATGTTCTTCCATATGGTTGCATTCATAACTTCTTCCTTTTAATGGAGCTTCCCCCCGCCCCCCGTAGCATTTCTCACTCCAATTGGATGGGTTCATAAAAGGTTCATAAGCTATTTTAAAGCTGTAGCCACTGGAGTTGACTAAATTATGTCATAGTGCCAGTTGTCTTGATGTTAAACTGACCTGAAAGAAGGATCAGATTTAAGCCGATATTTCGAAAAAGCTTTGTTTTTTTCATTTCATTTTTTTTTTCCAAAATTACTGTAATGCTGAAGTGTCAGAAGATGCATGGACATCTGTCCTTTTGTAGCTGGAACGGTTAAAGGAGTTGCTCTCTCTTTCCATTCACTGCTGCCCATGTAACTTAACCAAATTTATGTGAGTTAACCTGGTGGACCTTGTAGTAATTTGAATGCTAATCCATGGTGCTGCTGAGCAGTTGTCCCCACCGCCATCAAAACTCAGCTGTGGAGGCAGTAGCTTCTTGCTAGGGGCAGAAATAGATTGTGTTTTGCAGGTACTGCTTAAAAATGCAGCAGCACATTGGTTAATCCATTTAAATCTTTCTGAAATTCATTGAGATTTTGATGGATAGGTAAAATAAAATGTTTAATTGTAGGTCACTGTATATATAAACAAGAACCAAAAGTCCAGGTGTAGACACCCAAGAAAGAGCTGGGCAGCTCAGGGATGTGTCCCCTTCTCCCATGCTGTGCCACTTTCCCTTCCTACTACAGGAATATTAAGCAAGAAACACTTTAAATCTTAAAAGAAGAATGCCAAGTACAAAAATGCATGTAAAACTGCTCTCCCCAGTGACTAGATGCCTGAATCGAAACTACACTGCAGTATTTTATCTGTTTGTTATGTGCACCTAATTTTGGCTAATTATTTTTGAAACAAATAGCCACATATTTAAAAAAAAGTGTTTGTGCCATGGATTTTCTTGCTGGCAGGTCAGTGTTAAGCACAAGGCTGTGCAGTCGTGTTCCATCTTGTCTGCTTCTTCTCCAGGTCCGAGAACCGGGCGTTCTCTCCTGCACTTTGGCCTCACTTGACTAAGGGCCCTGCTCAGCGCCGTGCCTGCCCTGGCTGGTCAGGGCATTCCTGTTGGATGTGGAAGGTGTCCCTTTGAGTTCCCGGGCTTTGATAAAATGAAGTTTTAGTCAGGTTTCCATTTCCTTGAGATCAAGCAGGAAGGGAGTGAAGAGTTAAAGACGCCAAAGTAGCTGCTGATGGGTGGGCTGGACTAGTTTCCAATGTTGCCCTATGAAAAGTACTTCAGCTATTACTTTGGGAACAACCCTAGTGTTTCTGAGACAACTGAGCACTACTGTCTAATTCCTGCTATACAAGGGGAAGACACGGCACTGTTGTACTTAAAATTGAGGCTATTTATTTGTGATTTTCTTGCAGGAAACAGATTCGAGCTCTACTAGGACAGTTCAGCCAGTCAGAGGCTTTGTTAATCTCCTCTGGAGTTGAGCCCGGGACTCTAGATGGAGTTGTCTTGGATGCTGGCTGTTCTTCTATGCAATTTGACACACCTGAAAGAGGTTTTTCTCTGCAGAAGGATGGACCTTTGGACATGCGTATGGATAGTGACAGGTACCTGGTAATCAAATATTTCTCCTTGAAACTTAAAGACTGTGTGCTCAGCAACCCCCGTGCATTTCATTTCCCCTTAAGTTGAAGAATTCTCATCATCAAACCACATCTAAGTTTGCAGGAGTATAGTGTCTTTTGCCACAAAGCTTTTTTTTGATCTTAATACTTAGAACTCGGGATATCGTCTTTTCCTTCTTTGAAATGAGAGGAAGGTTCCAGTGATGAGTAACTAAGCCAGTAACATTTTTGTTAACTGTACTATTAAAATACTACATTTTTGGAGTGTATGGTATACAGTTACAGGAGCATCTCATTTTCAGAGGCCTGTCGTCTGCCTGTTATTTCCATGGTTTCTCAGACTGTACTTGATCTACAGGCTCACAATCCCTTACTGCAGTCCCTTTCCTTTTCTGCCACACTTACTATTTGTGGAACCTTCACTTGAGCACGTTCAGGTGCTCCCTCAGGAAAGGAGCAACCTCCCTCTTTTCTGCAATGGCCATCTGACCCAGTTACTTCTCTCTAAAAGGAACATAATATAAATTAAATAAATAAAAAAATAAATAATATCCATGATATCTGCCAATTGAAATTAGATAGCAACATTGCTTTTAACACACCAGTATAATGCTGTCTCACATGCCTGTAGGTTTATTCTAAGCTTTCCTTAGCGATATGATAAACTTCCTTTCATGTGGTGTAGGAGGCACATCAGGCTTACTTCATTGTCAAATTAACAATTACTAAATAAATCACCTCTATTTAAATTACTAGAATTGGTATTTAGAACACTCAAGACCATGGAAATGAACGGTGGAATGATAGTTATGTAGCAGTTTTTATCTTCAAACAACCTAATCTATTTCTGTAGCATTGTGCTTTTTACATGAACAGCCAAAGCTCTCTGTTGTATAGATGATGGCAGCAATTGCATAACGCATTACTGGGAGAATGAAAATTTTTGCTTTGTGTTTTGATGAACCTTTAGTCTTAAGAAATGTCACTTGATCTTTCGTTGCTCACATAGAGCCAATGGGAAGCCTCAGTTTCTAAGGCATTACCGTAACACATTAATGTTAAGTCTTAACACAGCAAATTTCATGATAATTGCTTTTTCCAGTTTTGTGTAAAAAAACCTCACGTCATCCTCCTGGGATTCAGCCCTCGGATTTCAAGAGTCTGAACTCCAGGCTTGTTTTTGCATCATGAGAATGCATACGTGGAACCGGGAGCATAAGAACAAAGGATACCTGTGGCATAACAAAAGCCTTACACTACGGTTGTTGCTATGATACTACTTGCCTCTGATTTCTAAGTTTTGTTATCTTTTGTAAGGTACTGCAGGAGAGTAATAAATGCCTGAAAAATATTCTGCACATTCATGTATTTATAGAAGAAAATTTATTAAGTAGGTTATATGATTTTTCCCATTAGTAAACCCATATATGATGTTCCTAAAATACCTTGAACTATTTCAATGTGAAGTGACAAAGATTTTTAAAAAAATAAATGTTTTGCTTATACTGTTTATATTCTAATTCCTGCCATTTGTAATATTAGGTCATGTCTGTTCTCTCAAAACAGTGTTTGGATATAAATTCTTATGACTTTCAGTGAAAAGTAAAGTTAAATTATTTTCATGAGCAATTGTTTTCATAGCAGGAGATGTGAAAGAAAAGATCCTTGAGATCAGTTCTGACTAGAAAACAACATACAATGCAAGGTGACTAAAGTGAACCCATAATGGAGGAGTTTATATTCTAAAGCTAAATAAAAAGTCACATTCCATTTTAACATGATACTGAAATATATTTATTCTTGTCAACTCATTAAGCACAGTTTATGATAATACTTGGAAGTTTCAGCTGTTCTAATTGATCTTAAGGAACAAACTCCATTTAAAGTAGCAAAAAAAAAAAAAAGGATTTATTTAAAAGGTGCAAGCTATATCTGTTTTCATAGGGTTGCTGTCTCTTATTTGAAAACCTCAAAGGCACTTGTATGCGGTGTGTGTGTTTGACTTTATGTCTCAATGCTATGAAGCTTCACCTCTTGTCAATGAAAACTGACGTCAGTGAACTAATTGGCTCTTCTTGTGCGTAGGTACCCTGACATGCCCACTGCTGCTGATGTTGTGAATGCTTTAGATCAACAGGCGCTTGCGTCCATCCTGAGAACATACGGGGAGGAGAGGCACGCCAAGAAAATCGCTTCAGCCATCGTTCAGGCACGCAGCATATACCCCATCACCAGAACTCAGCAGCTTGCAAGCATTGTTGCAGGTACCCTCATTAATTCTTCACAGTGGCTGAGGAGAAAAAATATTAATCCCCAAAGTCCCAGAGGGATCTATTTGTACTTGAAATCATGCAGGATCTAATCCTGCCTATTCTGCTCTGATGTCAGCTCTCCCTTTTTTTTTTTTTCTTTTTTTAAAATCCCACTTTTTATATTGTAGTTTGACGATTAGTTTAATAATAGATTTTACATGAAGTGATTTATCATTTTGCCAACCAAGTTGAAACACAGAATGACAGCAGCCTAGGGAATTCTTTATCCCATCTATTGATAAGCATTCAAATATCGTAAACATCACATATCTCTCTTAGTTTTAGATTTCTACATTTTAGTATTTTGAGGGTAAGTACCATGGCAGTTTCTAATTATGAATGAAATCAGATTATTGCTGTCTGCTTAAAGAACCAGGAAGCAAAAAGTAAAGCAATACGTAGCTTGCTTCACCTCGTGAATGCCAACTAGATCAGCCTGAAGCGACTATTGAAACACTTCATCTTACTTGCTTTTCACTGTAAACAACTTGAACAAAATGCAGTTAGGCAGGAGCTGTGCTCACATCAAGAACCTTCATGTTTGAGTTCTCGAGTGAAAATGTTCAAGGAAAAATGTAAGACACAAATCCCGTTCATTAACGTTATAATATTGAATGTTGGGATATGTTTATTTTCTTTAACCAAAAAATTAAAATTACTTGGTCTTGTCACAAATAAGTCTAAAATGCTGACTCCTTTGAATACAGACCTTTAAAACGGCCATCCAAATTTAACATTTGCTAAAGACTATTGTTAAAAGTTTTATCTGTATCCTGAAGACTTTTAAAAAAATATTGTTTTCATAAAAATTTGTATTGCTTAAACTGGAATTTTATGGGACTTACGTTTAACGACTGAAAAACAAATTAAAAGGTTTGGATTTGTATAAGTCAGGATACCTGAGCAAAATGTCCAGTCAACCGAGGCCCAAAGTTTAGCTGATATGATTAGAGGACCTGAAGATGCTGCTTGCTGTCGTAAGCTGCTGCTTTAAATATAGTGAATGTGAGGAACAATCTCAAAAAAAGGAAGGGATAAAACACTATGAGTCTTTTATAAAACTTGAAGTTACATTTTTAATATAGTCATTGTCATCAATATAATGCACTAATAATTTACTTTTTGTCACATGATCTCATGCTTTTTGAAAAAATGTTGATTAAAACAGCGTACCGTTATTGAGATTGAAGCAACCATTTTGCTATGCTACAGATGTAATCTGTTATAGGCTGTCAACAAGCGACTCGGTAACTTCTGAAATAATCTTGTGCACTAGCTTGAGCTAAGAAAATAAAAATACTAGTGCATAAACGACAGTGATTGAATATTCCTTCCTGTTTAATGTGTTGCATGTGAGTCATCACTTAATGGTCACTTTCTGTGACCATGAGAAGGATTATTTGTTCTCACTTCAAACTCTTTGCTTATTTCAAGAGCAGCTTGATTCGTGAATCGGGTATGCATCAGATAGTATACATGCCAAAGACAATGAATCCAGCACATGTCTGCCAAGACAGTAAGCGTGTATGCTTTGTGTGCCTTTTTTTTTTTTTTTTTTTTTTTTAAGTATGCAAGAAGTTAAAACAACTCTAGGACAGTTACGCTGATCCCTGTTTGGGTGGAACTTCTTCCAATTTTAATTTGATTCCTCCAGTGAAGGAGCACAATGGTGGATCCCGCTATTTTTTGAACTTGTTACACCTTAAGAAAATTTCTGGTAACTGTAATACAATTTGTTTAATTTATCATTTATCATCAATGTATATTCTTCTTATGCAAAATGACATCTGTGAAGTTATTGAGGTAAGCCAGAGCTAGAGTGCCAGAGACCACAGCTACAGGATCCTTCTGGTCGCACAGCACAGAAAAGCCTCTGACTAATTCAGGACTTTACCAGAGTAAAATCTATGACCTATTAGTTAAATGTCAAGTCCTTCAAAAAATAAATATTAATTAGAATAATAAAATCTTGCATTTTAGATTTTGCAGATTCTATACGAGCATGATTATCCCTCCAGAACAGGATCAATTTTTTTGCCTACTGTAGGAGCCAGAAAACAAGCAATGAGGCTGGGTATTTATGTCTCTTTATCTGCTCTTGCCAGTAGCTGAGAATTAACATATAGTCTGTATTTCTTTCACGTGTTGTAGATTACTATGGCTTCAGATTTTCTAGAACTCCAAAGTTTTGTGTTAAGGTCTAGCTGATAATTAGAATCCCAGTGAATCCAGATTTGGACTAGCCTGAAATTAGAAAATTTCATTTCTATTTGCAGAATGCTAGAATTCTGGTCTTTCCTACCACTCCCCAAAAGGTTAGAACTGTGTATCGCTGCTGTTAATTGATTGGGGAATAAGAGTGAAGGGTGTAACTAAAAAACAAACAAACAAAAACCCCAGCTGCACAGCAGTTACAGAACAATCAGACATTTCTAAAGTTTTTATTAGCAAGAGTTACCATTTTAAGGTATAGCTGGGAAAAAGAATATCTAGATTTGTATGTCATGATTGCTTACAACAGCTTGGAGCTAACGCAGGTATTGAAGTGATTTCTTGCTCTCCTTTGTTCCAATTCAAGAAAATAATTCCTTCTGTCTCTTGGCATAGAGCCTGAAAGTTCTCTCTATATACTGTGCCAATGAATAAGGTCCTACAAAAAAACCTAAAAAAAGGTTGGCTTTTTTTTTGTTTTTCTAAATGCTGTCTAAAAAGCTTCTGAGCCATGTAAATAAGGAGACCTCTGTGAGCTATGGAGTCTGCAGTTTACGTGGGAAAAAGGAGGAGTTTTCTATTCAGTCATGTGAGCATCATCTCTTCTTGCAGCACAACCAAACTCCACTCGCTGTTTATAATTTTCGCACAGCGATCTGCAATGCTGAACGCTCGGTAGATACTAAAGATCAGTAGTTCTCAACTGAAGGTCTGTGAATAGATCTGTGGAAGTCACTTAAGAATCACTTCCTGATGGCTTTTGCTGTATCCCATTGAGTCGTTTGGAAAAAACAGGTTTAACTTGATGTGCAGGAAAACTGGTTAAAAATAGTGACATTTTTAGAATGGAATTTTAGTATGCTTTTTCTGTACAACTGATGATCTATTTTTTTTCTTTTCAGTGGCTAATAGTCCTTGATATCTGTTAGGTTTTGTTCAAAATTCAATTTTTCTCAGTGTTGTTTAGATACGTAATCTATTCACAGATCATTTTGAGATCATGTAATCATTCAGATTTAACTTGAAAGGAATTGATGATAAGATATGAAAGAAGTTTGAAGTTTAAAAAGAACTTTAATGGGTAAAGCCAGCCTCACTCAGATTGGTTCACATTTATAGACTTTAATTATCAGTTTGGAATTTGTAATATTGCCTGAATTTCAGATGGGTGAGAATTAACACTGTACTGAGGGAGCCTAGACAAAAGGACATTAGTTGCGTCACAGAAACTTATTAAATGCAACGCTAATTCAACAGACGGATTCCTGCAAACAGGTGCACGATCTGAATTAATTTTTAAACTCTCCCACTCTCATACACTCTGGGGACTTTAATAGTTCATATTGACAGGCACAACACGTTGCTAATTTCATTCACAAGCTTTAAAGTTTCGATACATTTCAACATGTGAATCTATTAGATTTTTAAAAGTGTAAGTAGCATCAGGGCATCCCAAACTAAAAATGATAATTTCTCTCCCTGGGATTTCAAACCAGTCATCTAGCCAGAAGTGTGGTATTTTTATGAATGAAATTCATTTTACAAGCTTCCCATACAGATTTTTTTTATATTTTTGTACATTGTACAGCCTGTTACCAGGAAGGATTTTCTTTTAGTGCCATGGTAATCGGAGGGGGCTGGGTGAGAGATTTTATGCCTTAGCAGAAGGCTCAAATAGGTTTTTATTTAACTATACCAGAGGACTAAGGGTGGGGTAGGAAAATTTTTCACCCCTGGAACACAGATCAAAGTCTACTGCCTTTACTAAAACGATGAAGGCCAGTGTGACACAAATTACTACCACAGATTACATTTATTAGTTAATCCCAGTCTCTGAAGACAGACCAGTTGAGTCCTTAAACTTTGAAATGGTTTGATTTTGGGGGATTTTGGTTGCATAAAGCTGCAAAATGACTGCATTTCTTTACCAGTTTCCTGAATATTAGTATTCTGTACCATTATATATATGACCTGCAGTTCTCTTTATGGATGTTCAACTGAGGCATGTAAGGCTGTATTATACTTACAGAATGTATCTGGGTTTTAATTTATTTTCTTCACTGTGTGATAAATTTATTCACAGAAATAAATTAATGTCACGGTTAATTGCCGATTACCGTAGGAAGTCACTGCACTCAACAACCGTGGCAGGACAAATGGAAGAACCTTCCAAAGACCTGTTAGTGTCCTGGTCATGCTGGTAGCCTGAGTATCTCATTTCTTTTGTTTATCTATTCAGCATTGCAATTGCAAAATACCGGTGTTCACGGTCAGATTACTAAAAATCTGACCAGATATCAGCATGTCATGTCTATCAGACCCCAGGCGTAAGAGATCAGGAAAGGAAGGCAAGAGACAAGCATGGCCTAGTCGAGACCCGCTGGTCAAAATAAAGGGTAAGAAGGAAATGCACAGGCAGTGGGAGCCGGGACAGATATGCTGGGAAGAGTACAGGGACGCTGCCGGTTGTGTAGGGATGGGGTCAGGAAGGCCAAGGTGTGGCTGGAGCTGAGCTTGACAAGAGACGCAAAGAATAATAAGGTCTTCTAGAGGTATGTCAGCCAGAAAAGGAAGGTCAAAGAAAGTGTACCCCCCCAATGAACGTGGCTGGCAAACTGTTAACAGCGGATGAGGAGAAGTCTGAGGTAGCCTACAACTTTTTTGCCTCAGTCTTCACTGTCAACCTGTCTTCCTATACCTCTCAAGTGGATGGACTGCAAGACGGGGACTGGAGGAGCAAAGTCCCTCCCACTGTAAGAGAGTGACCTCCCCATACAAATGGGGAGACCTTATTGTGGCTTTTCACACAGAATCACAGAATGGCAGGGGTTGGAAGGGACCCTCTGGAGATCATCTAGTCCAACCCCCTGCCAGGGCAGGGTCACCCAGAGCAGGTGGCACAGGAACGTGTCCAGGTGGGGTTTGAATGTCTCCAGAGACGGAGACTCCACCACCTCCCTGGGCAGCCTGTGCCAGGGCTCTGCCACCCTCAAAGGAAAGAAGCTCCTCCTCATGTTGAGCTGGAACTTCCTATGCTCAAGTTTGTGCCTGTTGCTGGGCATCACCGAAAAGAACCTGGCCCCATCCTCCTGACACCCACCCTTTAACTATTCATAAGTGTTGATAAGATCCCCCCTCAGTCATCTTTTTTCCAGACTGAAGAGACTTAGAGGGGGCTTATAAGAAAGATGGGGACAGATTTTTTAGTAAGGCCTGTAGTGATAGGCCAAGGGGTAATGGTTTTAAAGTAACAGAGGGTAGTTTTAGACTAGATATAAAGAAGGAATTTGTTACCATGATGATGTTGAAACACTGGAACGGGTTGCTCTGTTGTCGAGGCCAGGCTTGATGAGGCTCTGAGCAACCTGATCTAGTTGAAGATGTCCCTGCTTACTGCAGGGGGGTTGGACTAGGTGACCTTTAAAGGTCCCTTCCAACCCAAACTATACTATTCTATTCGATTTAAATTTTTACAAAACCAGTTTTGAAGTAGATCTTTATATCGTCCTTATTTGTTCAGGTAAGTAAAAGATATTTTGGTGACCCAGAAGATAAATCTTCCAGTATTTTACTAAAATTCCAGTGCGATTGAGTGTGGAAATTTAAACAAAGGATCTCATTCTAGGATTCTGTTTTTATGGTTAGGTCCCAGTCAAGAAGCACATTCAGTTTTGTGCCTAAATTACATGCTGTACTCTTGTGGGTTGGCTTCATTTTTATCTGTGATGCTTTTGGAAGCTGGAATACTCTTAGAATATCAGAAATGGATCATCCCCAGAAAACCAGCAGTATTTTTAGAAAATACTTAGGCTGCTAAAATACTTAAGGCTGCAATACTTAGGCTGCTAAAATATGATAGTTAAAAAATCTGGATCTGCTTTGAGAGGTGAACACCAGCTCTGGGTGGTAAGAGCCCAAAACTGAAAGTAGCAAACTGGTCCTGTTGAAGTCAGAGCTGTAAGTTTTTCAGCAAGTGGCAGGAGAAAGGAGGTGCTGCAGGAAGCCAATAGTAGAACAATTGAATTGTAGAAGAGGTAGAGGTAGAATTGATAAAATGCACCCTGTTTTCCAACCCACTAACTTGTTAGTAGCTCATATTTTGTAAGGGAACAGTGGGTTCTCATTCCAGTTACAACTGCTTTCAGTAAAGTGAACATGGCAGCGGCGGGCTTGGGTTTGGAAGGGGGAAGGGAAGAGTGAGGTACGTTTTCAGTGGTTTTTAAATGGAGACTTAGAAAAAGAGATAGATTTGTTGTGTGAGATCTTTCACAAAAACAGTATTTTTTTAATTCGAAAGGCTAATGGTTAAATTCCAAATTCCATTGAAGAAAAATTCTATTATACTAGAAAGCTAAGACAGGTCTTATGGAGAATACAAAGCTATGTATATTTAGCCACTTAGTGCATGCTATGGAAACATGCATGTCCTGTGATATTTTTGGGTACATTATATGCTGCTTTTAAACCCCGCTCTTTCAGTTAATAACTATGCAAGAGTTCTGAGCATACAACTAGGCTTTGTAGCTGTTAGTCAACCATTTAAAGAAAATTGTTTATTTTGCTCAGCACAGCATTCCTTTAAGTTATGCATTAAGAGACAGTTTTCTTCACACATAAATGGCAGTCAATGGCTGTTTTAAGGATTCCATTTTCAAAGAATCGATTTTTAGATAAGTAAAGAAATGTATAAACAGATACTGTGCCAGGTAGTACACGTTTGGTGTCCATTGGTTTCTTGGGACATCTTACCTTCTGAGCCGTTTGAGTTCTTCTTTTAGTTCAGCTCTTTCATCAAAACAGGCTTTGTGACTCCTACAATGAAGTTGTATATTCTTTTTATGATTTATAGAAAGTGTAGAACGTGGTGTTCTCAGAAACAGAAATTATGTTAGCTGGCTAGTGTAACTTTTTCTACA
Organism: Larus michahellis; assembly: GCF_964199755.1. Taxonomy (NCBI): domain Eukaryota; kingdom Metazoa; phylum Chordata; class Aves; order Charadriiformes; family Laridae; genus Larus; species Larus michahellis. The sequence goes on along the minus strand of NC_133899.1, from coordinate 87,051,843 downwards.
GTTTCTAAGTGATGAAGGAGCCTAGCTCACACAGGTTAAACCTATTTACTCTGTTTTGTGAAACAGACTTTAAAGCCACAAATTCCTGGGCAGTAGTTTGTGTCAGGAGAAGTTGATCCTGTTGCCACTTTCTGTCTTGAAGGATTCAGACTATAGGAACAGGAAACAGCCGTGGCTACCGTGAGTTTCTTCAGTTAATTCAGGCACTGTTAGCATTGGAGTCAGAGGAGGTAGGGAACGTAGTTGTGAAAATTGAGTATGCAGAAACACGTGAGGCACATCGCATACACGATAATAACTTTTTAAATAATGGTTGAATTTTTAAATGCCATTACTGGCCTCTCGCTTTGCTGAACACTGGTGATTACTTGTCTGTTTGTGATGCTGAACACTTACGTTTTCTGACATAAGTAAAATCTTACCTGTAAAACTCTTAAGAATTCCACTAATAAATTATTTTGTGCCAACATACTAGATTATGCTATTTCTGTTAAATTTTCTTTAATCACATGCATAAACGTGAATTACACAATGTGAATCAACTTGTTTCAGAGGTACCACGTTCCCTTCTTTTACTCCACTATGTAGAATATCAATTACTTGATTATGAACTGCATTTACTTCAAACCCATAGCTTTATTATGTTGCAGTTTAGCACTGGCATGGAATCAAGGCATTTTAATACATACATGCCAGCTGTATCGCCTTATCTCTAATGGGCCCTCTTGTTTGGAAAAATAATTCTTTCCAGTTATGGGCTAGCATTATTCATTCCGTTTTTCTTCGCCAGACTCCTGTGCTCACTTACATAATAGATTATAAATTTACTCAGGTTTCACAGATCTTGTAAGACTCTTGCACTTTAGTCCCTTTGATCCATCAAATCTGGCTTCTCTAGCTTTTTGCTCTATACTCAGATAATGAAGATTCAAGCCTAAAATACATTAAATAATGATATATTAAAGTTTCTATCAAAATTTCAGTCTCTACAGAGACTTGTATAACTCATACGAATTTTGGAAAAAGGAAGAGGGAGTTTTGTGCATCTAGTCAAAATTACTTAATCTGGTGAATTTTTTTGTGCAACAAACTCATACCTTGAGATGTTCTGCTGTTTAGGCACCTGAAAAAGCAACAGTGTCAGCTACAATGTCTAAATTTCTCCAGGTAATTTTGTGAATGCTTGAAGAAGCACAGGTGTAGTGGTCAACAATTTTTATCCCCGAAGAAGGATGCCTCTTTTAAGCTTTGTGTAATTCATTGAAAGATACTTATCACCAGGTAGACATTGTCTTCATCTTATCTCTGGCTGTGGAGAAACACATAACTATCTAGAAGCAGTTGGAATTGTGTGTCCATCATATATTAATTTTTTTTTTTCCTTAAAAGCATGAAACAAATCACCACAAATAGAGAAACTGACATTGACTACACTGAGCTGTAAGGTATAGGCCTTATCTGGCACATCTTCATTTTTTCCCGATTTTGGTTTCAGCCATCATTACATATTTTAATTTTGTGAAGCATTTGAGGAAGGAATTTCTGTGAAAGACTCTAGGAAAAAAACCCAACACCCAGCCACAAGCGAGATCAGTTTCATAGGGTTCACTTTCAGAAATGTGAATTCAAAGCAGAAAATAAAGATATATTATAAAGAAGGAAGCTCACCATTCAGGGTTCAGTTGTAAGTATGCTTTCCTTTAAAGTCATCATGCATGAGTGGATTAATGTCAGGATAGCAATGTAGAAATAATAAGATATTAACATATACCTTTTAAATTCGACAGGTGCTTTTCCAGCATCAGCGCTTTATGCACGAAGAGACTTGCTTCAGAGACCTACGCATGTTGCTACCAAAACTTTCCAAGGCCTGCGAATATTTGTGAATGATGAGCTCCATGAACTCTTTATAGGGCTGAAGACAGCTGAGAAGTTTCTGAAACCCGGGGGTCGCCTTGTAGCCCTCTCCTTTCATTCTCTAGAAGATCGTATTATCAAACGTTTTCTTCATGGAATAGACATGACAGAAAAGCACAATCTTGGCTCAAGGCAGAAGATAAGACAGGCTCTGAAAAACTGCTCCACAGAGGAAGATACACAAGAATTTCCCCATGGAAAATCCAACTCTAAGTGGATTTTTATACAGAAAAAAGTTCTCACACCCCAGGCCAAGGATATTCAAACAAACCCAAGAGGAAGGTCGGCCAAGCTAAGAGCTGCTATTAAACGCTAAAAGAAAATATATGACTATATAATTGTACAATTTCCTTAAATTTTGTTTTCCAGAAGGCTAAATGGACAGATAGTACCAAACTGAAAAAATAAAATGAAGGCTGTTAGAAAACATTTCTTTCTTACTTTTGTGCTTCTTTTTAATTATGATGTAGTGTAGATCAAAAGGTAAAATAAATGTAGATATGTGGTTGCCACTAATTATACAGAAAAGTCATCTTATTAGAAAGAACATAAAACCCAAAGTTTATAAAAATTGCAGGTGTGATGTGTTTACATATTTCCTTTAGATTAAATTCAAAACCCTGCCATTAACAGTCTAAATTCAGTAGCTGATTGAGACAGACACATTTTTGTGGGGGTGGATTTCACACACCTGAGTCAGATGGCTGGTTTAGTCTGGAGTAAGTTTAAACTAACCTAAGAATTCATGATATAGAAGTCTCTGTATCTCAACTGCTTTGTTGTCTGAATGCCTGTGGGATAAGAGCTAGTTCTTAAATAAATTCATATCAGTATCTAATATTCTGTCCAGGAATTTGTAAATGGGCTCTTACCTTTTTTTAAAAAAAACTATATAGTTACATCTGAGCGATCTTCTGGTTATTTAATTTTTATGGATTCTAAATAATAAATGCATCACAGGGAAAAAAGATACTTAAAAGACCACTGTTTGCACTTGGACACTACAAGCAAGCAGTCAGAAGATTTTTGCTTGATCATTTGGATTTCTTCTTCTGGCCTTAACCTCTGTGCATAGATCAAGTACAGCTTTTATGTGTTGATGGAATTATAATTAACCTACCAAAAAAGGGGTATTGTGGGTGTTATGAAGTCTTCTCCTTTGCTGGTGATCATTTATATAGAGGTGCTACTTAAGTAAGTATTGAATTATTTTTATAAAAAGCCCACTGTAACACCAGTTTCCTATTTGGATGCTATACTAGGTAGTAAAACATGTAACATAATTTATTTTTTAGTGAGTTAACACGAATTGGACTTAGCTTTAGGTTTGTATTTTATCTTACTGTTTTGTGGTCTTTGTGTGTTAAAAATTATCAGAATGTAGTGTAAGTTTTTCAACTTCTTTTGACCTCTGACTCATCTCTTCAGGCAGAAAAGTCTCTATTTAGATAATCAAATCAGTAGCATGATTTCTTTTGTGATGGATCTAAAACTTGGCTGGTAGAATAAAAAAATTGCAATTTCTGACTCTGAGCTAAGTGATTACTCCACTAGCTTCTGAAAGAGAACTGACTGCACCATTCCAGACTTGACTTTCATCAAGCATCCTCTTTATGTTGATGTAAATGATTATTTCACGGGAGTTTTTTGGGTCATATTGACACAAACAAGTAGAAATTTAGGTTTACTGCCTATAATATACAGTCTATTGAAATATCTGAATATTGTTTAATTTCTTGGCAAAGCTAAGTCATGTGATGTATTCTTATGTACGCACATGATAACATCCATTGCTAATCTAAAATAATAGTCAAGTGATGATCGACACTTCATACTTTTCTGCAATTTCAATATTTTTCCACTAGTTTCATTATACATGCTATTAAATATTAAATACAACATTCCACTTCAAATAATATTACTTACTGTTGACATCTTAGAGACAACAGACTGTGCTCGAAATAGACGGTTTTTCATCCAAACATTAAATATAAATCGCTGATGTTATTTTTAGCTAAGATTCCATACTGAAATGTACTCCAATTGTAGGCTGGCAAAATTGTGCCCCCAGCATAGGCTTAGAAGAGTTGTAGTGCCATGCCGTGCGTTGTTCAGGAACACACTTCAGGAAAAGAACGTCCAGTTTAAGTATCAGTATTCCAGAAATTATATGAAAGCATTAAAATTCCTTATGCTTAAAACAATGGTTAAATTCCACACTTCTCATATCTGATTTCAAAGGCACAGTTTCTTGTGATAGTTGAATGACTGTGTGTCAGTTTTCCTAAATACGCTCCCTCGGTTAGGAAAAGTAAGAGATTTTGCCTTTAGGTTGGAGCTGCACAGCCATGGCAGTGCATCAGTCATTGAGCTCTTCTCTTTACGGGAACCGTTTCTCTCCTCTCAGGGTCTTCTCACTTTCAGCTTTAGACTTGCGGTATGGAGAGTCTTGGAATTTTAACCACTGCTTGACTGAAAAAATAATTTTCTGGTTTCCACAGAAAAACCTCTGGTTATATTTAGTCAAAGTATTCTTGTTTCTTTAAGCATTTACTAGGTGAAGTTATGTTATGTGAAGGGTGTTAGCTCTTTATATTCTTACCAGGACACACGTCTACCTGTTAGGAAAACTAAACATATTTTTACCATAATCAAAAATGGTATTTATGAAGGAGACAGTATCTGGTGGAATATTAGTCTTGCTGAAAACCAAGTCATGCTGTCAAAATACAAATTGTGTATCATTTCTAAAAACTTGCCGTTTAACCTCAGCAATGTATATTTTAGTACGGCCAAATGCAAGATTAAATATCAAGAAAGAAAAAGATGGTAGACCACGTTTACAAGGAGTATGGCAATACCACGGTGCTGTACACGATGGGAAGAGTGGATACATCCAACTTGCGGAATGTTTGTAGAGAAGGTCAAGTGGTAGTTTTGGAGAGATGATGGTGTTGCCAAACAATACATGCGTGCAGAGCATATTGCTAGAGTGTATATCCTGTCATGTTAGTACTTCAGAAGGGTGTGGAAAAAATTTGAAAGGGATAACAAACAGCTGTGAGACTCTTCGTATGCATTATAAACATACTTTATATTGAAGTTATTTGAAAGTGTGATTTAATTGGTTAATCCAAGTGAATGTAAAGAGTTGGTATGCTGTCGAAAGTACCTACCTGCTGAAGAGATTTGCGTAGAATAATTTTTTGAAAATGAGACACTTATCCTGTGAGTAGGGTTTTAATAGTAAAAATAGAGTGGTTTTTTTTTAAACTATTACAGTTGAGTAATTTCTCAGTAGTCTTTTATAGTCTCATCTGCTGAGATTGCCACTTGACTTGGAAAAATCCCAGTCTGAAACATCATTTTTTGTAGAGATCTGTTGAGGTATTTGATAGATGGAAGTAGGAAGGAGAGGATTCCTAATGTAGGATGAACGGGGAAAACGCTGACTTTGGTAAACACTATTAGCAAGCGGCTCTTCTCGTAACAGCTATTGTATCAGACTTTTTGCACGCCTCTTTCTAGAGTAGCGTTTCTATGATTATTAATGATTCATATAATTGCTGTAATATTACTCGTTGTATTGGAGGAGACACGGTGTTAATTGGAGAGTGTATGTGCCTAAATAGTGTCACAGCACAAGGAGGGAGGAAACACGAGGGACTGTGCCCTGAGGAAGGTGACATGCAGGGGTGGGATGACTGCAATAAGCACTCTCAGATGCAGATTGTTGGTGATTTTATTTGATTAATTTAAATTTTAAAATAACTTAGATATCAGTCTTGACTCATTGTTTGGAGTATTACTGTACAAGAGTACTGCTGAAAAATGAGATGGATTTGAATAAACAGAGAAGTAATGAACTCGTCAGCCAATTTGTTGCTGCCCGTCTTACTTAACATCTTTACCTCTAGCAAGGGTAACGAAAGGGTTCAGGCCTCAAAATCTTTCCAGGAAGAGCCCTTCAGTAGGATTAGGACCGTTTGTACCAGGATTACAAACACTGTTCAGTGGAGTATGGGAGTCGGTCTTTATATCTATACATTCATTTTTTCATATAGCTGTTGCTTAAAACTAATCTGTAACTTAGAATAATGTGCAATTATATTTATAAGTAAGTCTTTCAGAAGTATAATGAAATGTGGAGGCCTTTTTACACCTGAGGTATATGGGAATTAAAGCAGGATTTTGTGGATTAATTAAGACCGCAGTGCTACAGTGAATCTTGCAAATAATTTAAATTAATGTAGAACAACTTCTTCCCTTCCCCTTCTCCCGTCCCCTGTGGAAGAGAGATGAGAAAAATACGTTTAATTAAAAAGAAATAAGCAGTAAAGTTGAGCACCATAGAAAAAAAATGCAATTTATGATGAGGTTAAGTTGACATCCAATTTTAACAACATTTCAGGTACGTATATGCAATATTCTATTACTTTTCCGTTCATTGCCAAATTTTACCTGGTTGGGGATAAGCAGTAGCAGTGATAGCTCAATCTCCGCACGTGGATGCAGAGCATGGTTTCTCGTGCGTAATCAAAGGTAATGGTGGGAAGGTATATATGCTTCTAAATCCAGCTCTGTATGTTTTTCCCTCTGTCTCCTTTGCAGTTAGAATTGTGTTTACCTTTCTGAATCCTCTGTAAGCTTATCCCAGGGTGAGTGAGAGGGAAGGGCTTTTCTTTTTCAGAAAACCGTAATACCTGTCCATCCAACTTTATTAGAATTAATGCTGTTTAATACTTTTCTTTTTGACATATTTTACCGATGACATGCCATGTTTTTCAATATTGCTATTACACCACAGAAAAAGGCGCAAATACTTGTTCATGGAAAATCTAAGCTAAAAAAACAGAGCAAGTGATTGGTTGCCTGAATGTCTTACCATACTGACATAGCTATGTTTATATATAAAAAAAAAAAAAGACAACTTTTTCATTGTTCCTTGATCTTTGGGCAAATTGTAGTTTTCCCGATGCTTTTAAAGCCTAATTTGGTTGGTAGTAATAGTCAAAAGCAAGCTGGAGGGGTTTTTTAATTTAATTTTTTTTTTATGTTTGCAAATTTAAACTTGACACCTTGTTTCTAGCTGTCTCTTTAAAGAGTAAAACTGGAGATACAGCTCCCTCTATCTGTCCTGGGAATACCTATGCTCTGTTCTTTTTGAAGTGCACCTGCAAATTATTACAGTAACAGCATGTGTATTGTCAACATGGAGATACAAGATAAAAACGTGTGGAGAACTTCTTTTACAGGTCAGTAGTTGTTTTAAATTACGCTAACTGGAATTTTAAAATAACAAAGGATGAGTCATTTTCTTATCTGCAAATACTTCAATCAAGATACCCAATTCAAAAAAATAACAGAAAACGAAACTTGCACAGTAAAGTTCTCAGATAACTTATTATTAGAATAAAATATATACGTATAAAATTCCTAGCTATTCTTTAGTGACCATACAATTTTTACAGACGTAACAGCAGCAAATGTACTTCATGTGTTTGTTGACATTAATTAAAGAAAACATTTTCTGTGCTGGTGGAAAAACTTGCATAAACAGGAAAACATTAGGGGATACGACAGATACTGGAATGAAAATAAATGGTGGTATATAAATCACATCTTAGAATTCATACATGCGAGAATACCTTGGTGTACGCCACTGTCATCTGTTCACATGCCGCATTAGTTTGAGTCTCTGGATGTGATTCTGACAAATAAATGTAATCTGCTTTTCAGTTTTAGGTTGTCTGTGGTTTATATTTCCACTGAATGTATATTAGAGCTCAGAATAAGTTTCTGTTTAGCTTGTGATATTGTTAGCATTTTCTACTAGCTGTAATTATACTAATAACATTAACATAGCAACATAACGTTAACAAGAGTATATGACAAGTTAGTAACTATAAAAAAAAATCTTGAAGCGTCATGATATAATTTGTAGACTAAAATGTATGGAAACATAATAACTTAGTCATCAACAATTCAGGCTAAGCTTTTTTTTAATGTCAAACTGTATTTTAAGCTCACTTCTGCACACCTTTGCTGTAAATTGTATATGTTTCTCTTTTTAATCAGAAGTAATTTCAGGCTTAAGAACATCCCTCATAGACTTTGCAAAGTATTGACAGTCCTGGCTGATAAGCATCTGAAAATTGAAGATATCATAAAAACTGTTTTGTAATACAGTTCAAAACTTATATTCTCAAGAGCAATGATGCAGGCATGCCTGTTAATGCCTGCACAATCTGAGAGACTAATCTGGCAACCTTCGCTTACGGGTATAGCTTTGTTATACAGACTCTTCCTTTCTAAAATGTCCCGTTTCTCAAAGTCGGGATAGAAATGGGAGTTGAAATCTCGGTAGGCAGCGAGAGGTGACAGAGCGCAGGTTGCTCCAGTAGGTGGTAGGTGGGTCTCTGGGGAAGCAGAAAGGACTTGACACTCTGCAAAACTGGGTCCACCGTGTATGGGGAGGCCAGGCAACTGCCTGGGCTCCTACGATAGTAACCGAATACGATAACGCGCAATTAACAAAGTTCTTGGTGTGGAGGCAGGTCCACTGGTGTATATTTTGCTGCATTTCACAATGGCTTAGTAATGGTGGCAGTGGGTTTCAGAAGACTAACGCTAGGAAAATAATAATAACAAAAAAAAGATCCTTGGAATTGAAGCTTGTATGGAATTTTTTTACTGCGTCTCTTGGGGAGGCAAGAAGGTGGAGGAAAAATAATTTGAGAGGAAGGGGTGTTTAGTCTCTACTGGATCTGGCCCTATTAAAGGTAATAAAAAGCTTCCACTGGTTTAAAAAACATGGATCGAGACATCAAATGCACACATACTGTAGTTATCACTATGAATCAGTCTATTAAAAAACTATCAGGTGATGTGAAATCACAAAACAGTTGATTACTTAAATGAGCTTGGCAAATACCCTGCCGTGTAGTTGCACTTAATAGTATTCTAAAACTAAAGTGATTAGGGGTGTGTCGCACTAGCCTTCCCACCAGGACCCTGCCAGTTTTTTCCGTGTATGCCTTAATTAAAGACGGGAGCGTTGGGCTGTGCCCTGCACACCTGGGCAGGAGCACTGCTGGAGCCCATACTGCGATGACTGACGCGCAGATTAAAATCTGAGCCTCCCCTGAAAATGTTACAATATCGTACTTTTTAGAGCACTGACTTATTAGCTAATGCTTTATTAATAGAGCTGTAGTTATTTGGAAAACAACGTATTACAAGCTGAGCGTAGGGAGTTTTTTTTCTGGGTGCCACTTGAATTTGATAACTTTTTTTCCCCCAGGGCAAGCTAACTGTTGTTCTTTTAAAATTTAGTGAAACTTTCCTGGACCCATCAGTAGTCAACGTTTTTCTTTGAGATGAAAAATAAGTAATGAATGAATTTAATTGCAGTGATCATTAGATCCAATTATATCCCAATGGGAACACAGTGCTCCATAAATACCACATTTCCCAATAGTTCAGTAATTCTGCTGCATATTGAAAATACTCTTTTGCAGTTTGGCCACTTCCATAGTTACAGTTGGCAAATAGTTTACTCAGCCTATCCAAGTCGTAGCCCTAGTTTTCAGGATTCCATTTCATTTGAGCAGGCTTTTTGTTAAACAAAAAAAAAAAAAAAAAAAAAAAAAAAAAAATTATAAAGTACTTAGTTTTCCTGGGAAAAGGAAATTGATTCATTTCTTCAAATATAGTCCTGTGCTAAGAAAACAGTGCTTTTTTTGCCTTTCTTCTAATCACTTCTACCATCATTTCTCCTTTGAAGTAATTAATTGTTTGTATTAGGAGTACGGAATTAATGTTGGCTACTGAACAGAGCCATTGACTGTCATGTTCCCTCTTACACAGCATGTCCCATGAACTGGCCTAACTCCCAATCACTCCCCATAGCCTGCAGGATGACGGGCACTCCTCAGCATGGTTCACCTTTTGGTCTGCTTAATTTAACAATGAGGCTATATAATAACTTGGCTTAAGTTAGGTTTTCTTTTCTCTAAGTAAAATTCACATTTGTAATTTTAACTTATTTTTGCATATAAAAATTACAAAATGTTTCTGTGTTCAAGTCATCGCATCAGATTCAGTGTTGACAACACTTAGTAATTAATGATGTTCCAAGTTTTCCCAGGGGCATGAGAGTCTCAGCTTTCCTGAGACATTAAAGTCGATTTCCAGCCTTCGTGGCCACAAGAGAAAGCCGTGTCACTTGGAGCCCCTTATCTTTTCCATAAGTAACTATGATAACCAGATGTAATCTTTTGATTTGGTTTGGTTTCGATAGCTATGCCATTTTTGGAGCCTTACATCTGATTTTTGAACATTTTCAGCCCTTTCCTTTCTCCCTCTGCCCTCCGTTTGCCGCTCTAGAAGGTGCGTGTGTACAGCACTGGCTCTGTACTTGTCACCGGGCTTGCGTGCCATCGCTCTTTCGTGGTACCAACACGGACAGTTTCAATTACTGGAGCACGCTGTTAATTATCAGTTTACAAGGAATTGTTGTGGAACCATGTAATTAAGTAAATGCATAGAACACACCTGAGTATGCCATTACACACCTCGCTGCTGTGCGAGCGCGTGTTTCCTGCGTAGGTTACTGCCTCCGGTCCATTTGAGATGCTCTTGGGTTTCCATTGATTTGCACAATTATCTGGCTTTTGTTGAGAGCACTGCCTGCTGAAAAGCTGCGATTCTAGTTACTGTCTTAGGAGTACAATAGACAGGGATCAGATATCTTTGTTTTTAAATTAATGCATAGAATTTGAGAATATAATATAACATTTAGGCCTTCTCCTAAATGTCTTCCAAACTGAAATCTGAGCCAAATCGTTTGTATTAATTGTCATATATCTTTAGTACCTATGAACCCCAGTCGTGACACAGTTAAGAACATGCGATGGCGCTGGTTTGAAGTGGAAGAAAAGGAGGCTTGTTGCCGCTTCCTGCTTTATCAGCTAATCGGGTCATCTTCGATACACAAATTTTGATGCTCTCTGAAGCATAAAAGCCTCTCTTAAACTTGAACCTTTACAAATGGATCCTTAAAAGTATTTCTTACGCTTTATATCCCAGTAAGGTGACAGATTGTTGAATTAAATTCATGAATGAAAATATTTATAAATACAGCTTTGTAAATGCAGTCTTTCCCAATGAGCCATTTCCTTAGGCTCGATAGCCAGGGTTCAGTAGATTTCCAGAAGAGTTTCCTGAGCGATGGGAGGCACCTGGCCGGAACGAGACTGGCGGTGCTTCGGGGAGCGGGAGATCTGGGCTCCATGGGTGACTGTCCTTCCTGTCCCTGGAGCAATCCTGTGTGACAGAGCTTTGGCGTGTTTGGATGTGGCTGGGTCTGGCTGCGGACCGATGCCCGCAAGGGTTGTTCAGCGATATTGAGAGACTGAGGAATACCTCTAGCGGTACACGCTAAAACTGGCGATTGCGTGATTTAAAGTTGCCTTGGGTAATGATAAAGATTGAGGGTTATTATTGGAGAAAGAGAATCATTTTATCATTCTCAAACAGAATACTGCACGTGACTTCTCTTAGGCAGGTTAAATTGGAGGGGTATATCTTCTGCAATGGGGAGGAGTGTTTAATTTGAAAGATAGTTCTTTGGGAATATCACTTTCGGTGATTAAAGTCGAGATATAATTCAAATCACCGGAGTCACGCTTCCATTTTTTCCCCAAATTATGCTACACTGGTGGGCAGTTAGCAATTATATGGGGTCTGACACAGTGTTAAATCCAGCAGCTTGAAATGCTCTAAGGCTTTAAAGTGTCATTGGGAGAAACGTTAGAATGTGTGACTAGTACCCGGTTGCTGCCTTTAATAATTATTATTAGCTCTATTTGCATTCACCTCAGCCACTGCTTCCTTTCCAAAGTCCGGGCAGAAGGGAGTTGTAGCTGACTGCAGCACAGGCAGCATAAAAATGTCCTTTTCCGTATCCCAGCGAAATGCTTAGGTAAGGTTGTTAGATGCCTGAACGTTGCATGAAAAGCACGTGATTTGCATTGAAAGGGAACTGTGGCTTTGCCGTGATTTCACTTCAAGAATTAACTTAAATGCACGCAAGCTGTAATTACTTCCTAAGAATTTATTTTAATAGCTGATTTAGTTAAACCTGTGCAGATGACATGTTAGTCCTGGAAAGGAAAGCAGTGTGGTTAAACCAGAGCTATTAATCCTTGCTGAGCAAAATCTATTAGCTTGACAGTGTGGTGAAGCGAGTATGTTGCATTTGGGACAGAGCAACCGTGTCTATGACGCTATCCTTTTCTCGAGCATAGTAACCTGAGTCCATAGCAGCTTGGATTTTTACCTGTGATATTCTGCGTAATAGCATGGCAGTTTTCTTGCAAGCATGTTAAACTCTCATTAAATGCCAATTCATGTTGGATCTTTAACTGTTTTCTTTGTAATGTCTGCAATTATCTTTTTATAGCATTTTTTTTTTCACTACTTTCTAGAATTATTTAAAGTAGTATGTGATGAGCAACAGTAAAGCACACCAGTAAAGCGAGATTAAACTAATTCAGAAAAAGGCTGACAAGTACAGTTTTGGCAAATAGTGTAGTTTAGGTTGCGGGGTTTCTTGTCCAGCGAGGTTAAAGACTTTTAGAAGCCTGTACTCTTCTGTGGGAAATGGCATCTCCAGCAGCGTGCCAACAACTATTTGTCATTTCTTCTGAGTTTAATCTACTGGAGGATTCATCATCTGTGGCAGATGTCAGTAAATACACAAATCTATTGGATCTAGGGCTCGTTTTCTGCAGAAATGTAGCTGGCAAGGATGTTTATTTCTCCTCCATGCTGAATGTAAAACATGTTGCCTTATCTATCTAGAGAGAGAAAAAATTAAAGTTCAGGGTTTTCGGTGCATTATTGAATAGCAGAGGTTAATAGGCTGGGAACGTATGCTTTCCTTATTACCCTGGCTTCTTTCCTTTACTATCATGTACACTCATCAATAAATAAATAAGTTAATTAAAAAGCTGTTTCTAAGGGACAAAGTACAGATCCTTAAGATCTATCAGAATCTCAGTAAAAGATTTAGCCTCTGGCTTAAAAAAATACATAGGGTTATGGATGGATGAAAGTCCTCAGCTTCGATGGTTTTTGTCGTTAAAATGAGCTGCACAAGTTGCAATAATAAACGAACGGTATGGCTCCCTGCCAGAAGTTGTTTGGCCCGTGGGCCATGGCAAGGCCCGCTATGCAGAAACGGTAAGATGAAAATCCTATTTACAAAAATGTCCAACATTTCATATATATATATATGTTTAATCATAATCCTAATATTTTGGAAATGTTCCAAGTGTGTATGAAAAAATATTCAGAATCTAATTAAATGCACATAGCAAATTCTTTCTGATGTTCAACCAGGAGTTTATGAAGTGTGAGTAAGTGTGCGTCCACATGCAGAAATGAGCCGATTATTTAATACTTTAATAAATTATTTAATGCCCTTTACCAGGTACAGTTTTATTTTTATGACCTCTCTTTTCTGCGTTGCAGGCTGCCTGTGGCTGCACTGCTCACCCAGGCTCGCCTTCTCATCTGTCACCACGACTGGTGTCTTTCGCTGGCACGGCTGCTGGGGGAGCTGCTATTCTGAGCTTTCTGCCACCGTTCAAGTTTCTGTGCAAAGAAGAAGCAGCGTATTGGTGCTAAGTGCTCCTTTCACGAGGTTGATGTGGATTGTCCCCTGTGTTTGGAGAGTAAGTGGTCAGAGACTGAATAATGCAGAAGGTGGGTGGTGCTGCAGGCTGGTGGCACCAGCCCCTTCTGTGTCCTCACCTGAAAGAGAGGGTGGAGAGCTTCGCTTGGAGAAGGAATGGCTTTGTGTTCCTTGAGAACAAACCAGCATCCTTCTAGAAGTAACTCATTCTGCCACTTTGCTTGCAAAACACGAGTCAAACTATGGTGGGTATCTTGGTTGTGGTTGTTCCTTGTTTGAGTTATCTGCAGGGAAACAAACGGAGAACTTTGTTGCAGTCAACATCCGTCTTTGAAAGGGACTTGTGAAAAAGTCCTCATTTTTCTCTATCTCTGCACAAATTATTAAAGGAAGATTTAACTTTCGTGATAACTCTAAGTGCGTTTTTATTATATTTAGCGCTGTTTACAGCCAGAGGGGTAGGTCAGTCAGTAGGCGCTCGTATTCAAGTACAGCCCAACACCGTGGGTGTCTTTAATGAAATAAACTTTGCTGTCTGTATGTAGCTGGCTACAGAGATTCTTGCAAACCACGAAAACGCATTTTGTGAACAGTAAATTAGAAAAGGGAAGAATGTTTATTTCTTAGCAAGCTTCACTCACCCAACACTTAAGAATGCTCGAAAGCTTAAACTGATTTAAAATATTTTCAGATTAAATGTTTTCGTTGGACATTCAGTCGGTCATTCAGGATGTTTAAGCCTATGCAATAAATTAAGAACGGCTAATGTGAACAGCTGTGGAGAAGCCGTAACTATTGTTTTCACAAGAGTCAGCACATGCTCATTAATAGAAGAGTTTAATTTTGCCTCCTTGTTTTCTTAAAAAAATAAAAAAGCATTAGGAGCCACAGAAGACAAAGAGCGGGTGATTGGTTCCTATTATTTTTCTTTTTAATATGAGCTTGAGCCCCACAGCTTTGTGATTCAGTTTCATAATTTCCTTCCGTTTAACCTAAGTGACTGTTTTGGGAAAAATTCCTTTCCTTGAAGATAAGTTCATGAGTAGGTTTAATATATTCTTGCAGAAATATTATATTGTTTTCTTTTATAATTTTGGCAGAGAGCAAAACACAATGTTTCATTAATTATATTTTCTTTTCTTTATTTTAGCTTTTCCAAGACTTAAAAATAACAGTATTATCACCTGTTTCAGCAGTCTGCCTTCTGCAAAGTTCCAGGTATCCTTATTTAAAAGAATCAAGTCTGTATTTAAAAACAGAGTAATGCTCCCCCTGCCTATATAAACATATCCTTGTCTTCCCATTAATAACAATCCATTTGCTGTAGATCTTTCCAGTACGCTCTAATGAGGCTCTTCCTCTTATCAAAAGGGAAGTGCAGTTCTCAAATTGAGGAAGAACTTATAGAAAGGCAGACCATTGCCAAAAGTGCTGCAGTTTATTCCATAGAGCTGAAGTTAGCAGAAAAGTTATGTAAATTGTCGTGCTACGCAGTTCACTGGTTACTTGACATTACAAAAGACCTAAATTGGGAATACAGTATTGTAGAGTACCACGAAATTGCTGTTGTGTATCGATTGATATGGAAGCAAGTTCATTGCGAACCAAACTGCCGTGGCAGAGGGAGTAGGACGACAGCGGGGCTCTGGATTCTGTTCCCAGCTCGATGCCTCCCTCCTTGGCTGGCTGGCGGCAAGTCAGTTAGACTGGGATGTTCTGGTATGAATGGTTAAAGTTAGATGCCTAAATCCGTATTTCATAAGTTGCTTGGCTTTGTAGAAATGCTGCACACCAAAGCTTCAACTAATCTGAAATAGCCAATATAGTATTGTTGAAATCCCTCGCCTTTCGGTGTTTGTTAGGGGGAAGAGGAGGCTTCTGTTGCACTTCATCTTCTTAATTAAATGATAGTCATAGTTTTTAGTAATTTCTGACCAGGAAAAAGTGGGTCATAAATATGTATAGATTTACATATTTATGGAGCTATTTATAAATATGTAAATACTTAACGTCATCTGAATGGCATGCATATAGAGAACTGACTGAAAACAAAGCTTTTATTAGTGTAATTACAATATAACTCCTGCTGCAAAATTGTCATTGCACCAGCATAGTCTCAAAATGGGATCATAGTTCTAATTTGGTCTTTATTAGCATGCTACTTTGTCTATAAAATAAAACATTCGCCACATTTCTAATAAAATTCTGGTTTATGTGAGTATTAAATACCTTCTGTTGAGTGAAGTATCAATTAAGCAATGAATTGCGAACTCATGTAGTTTGTTTGAAACGGTGCTAATTACCACTGTAAGGTCTTTATTGATGCTGAAGTCTTTAGATGCAGGCTGAAGGGATAAACACCTCGTGTTACACAGATCAGCTTTCACGTGGTGGTATCTTGCAGTTGCTGCTTACCGAGAGCCAAAGTATTTCTTCTCAAATTCTGTCTTTCCCCTACATAAATCCTATCCCTCCTGTCTCTTCGTGTTACTGAAATAATGTACAGCCTGTTGGAAACTACCTTACTCCTAGTGAGAATATTACACCTCGTCAAAGTGATGGCCATTGGAAAATGCAAAGCATTTTCAGTCAAAATGCTGAAGGTTTGTGTATCTGAACACAAGAATATCTTTTTCAGGTTTTAAGTAGAAGCAAAGAAAATTCTGCTTTTCTTTCTTCACCCAAAAACGAAAGTACAGAAAAAAGTGAATGACTTTTTGTCCATTTTTTCATCTCAGTTGTATTTTTCTGTAAAATTTCAATCAGTTCTGCTGAAATTTTGATCAAATTTCCATTTTACAGAGGTATTAATGACAATACAAAGAGCTCTACAATGGCAAATGAGTCCTGAAAGCTGTGAATTTGTTTGCACCAAAGGTCTTATACTGTAGGATTCTGGATGAGTTCTACACTTGTTTACCTCAGCACAAACTTTATATAGCTGCACTGTTAACAACATTAATTGTATGTGTGCAGGTCTATATCTAGGTATGCATACATACATAGACAGATGTGTGTCTATATATATGCAGACATAAAGAAATCATGTTTCATTAATAAGCATGAATATCCGTAGGGTATCTGAGAAAAGGAGCCCTGTTACTTCAAGAGGAAGAAGGCAGGCTAGCGAAGGGAAGTGCATACATCAGTAAGTTCAGTAGCGGGCGAACAGATCGTATGTCATCAAGATGCTGGTGTAAATACAACGCAGTCTTATCCCTACCATTTATCACATATTTTCCAGTTACGTTTTCTTGTTCTGTATCTCACCAAAATCCCATTTGTATCCTACTGCCTTAAGCTACTTAATTACACAAAATTCTCGGCTGAAGGTATAACCCAAAAGATGATCAAAAAACACCTGAAAAAGCTAGTAAGATAGGTAAAAAGCTAGTAGTAGGTAAGCTGTAGGTTCAGTTGCCAGATGCCAAGTTGCAAACTCTCAAGTGTGAAGAACGATAATGGACTGCACTTGCTAATCCATTTATTGCAATACTGTCTTGCATCTGGACGCATCGGACAGATACGTGTTTGGCTCACGAGTGACCACTGCGAAGAAGTGTGATATTGGAATATAAATACCTGGAACATGGGAAGAGC
Organism: Larus michahellis; assembly: GCF_964199755.1. Taxonomy (NCBI): domain Eukaryota; kingdom Metazoa; phylum Chordata; class Aves; order Charadriiformes; family Laridae; genus Larus; species Larus michahellis. The sequence goes on along the minus strand of NC_133899.1, from coordinate 87,034,625 downwards.
AAGAGGGAGGAGAATTTGGGGTGGTTTGAAGGGAAAAATTTGGAAAAAATAGATTTTAACATAAGGGTGAATTTAATGGAAAACTTAATGCACAGATTTTTCCAAAGAAAATGTGGACGTGGCTTTGCCAGGGTATTTAAAATCAGACTTGATGAAGAAATTACAACTGTCACGTAAGGAATTATTTTGTACTGGCAGGGGAACGAACTGGAAGAATTCCATTCCTCATTTTAGGCCACTTGATTATGTGAGTGCTACTTAATGGGGTTCTGGTACTTATGTTTGATATATGAGTAGTTGGAGGTGGAAAATGTTGAGTGTCACCTAGGTTTCTCCTCCTCTGTTCTCTTTTTCCCTGGCAACTATGATAACTGCTGTACCCATTTCCTTCCCAGAAAGCCAAGGAGTATTTCCCATCTAGTTAATGTTTGATCGAAAACATTAGTTAATCTTAGTATTTCTGTTGCTGTGTGATGTGGCCATTGTTTGAGAGAGTCATGTATGAAAAGGGAAGAAGAGGAACAGATGGACTTCTGCAACTAAAATGACAATTGAGATGGCAAATGACGTTACTGAACTCCATTTCCTTCATCTGTGATGCTTAAAATGTGTTTCTTTTATCTTGGTGAGGGTGTTTTCATATATAGCATAGCAGAAGTAACAAGGAGGCCCTAGTTGTTTTTGATTCTCTCCTGTAACGCATAACTCATATTTACATGGGAGTGATGCTGCAGAGAGAGACGCTCTGGGCTCTAGGAAACTGCGAAAGAAAGGTTCCCCGTCCTCCTCTCGAAAGACCCCACTTCTTTTGGACCTGCAGAGAGCTGTTTGTCCGTGACGCTGCGGCTGAAGAGCGCATTGAGTCACACATCAGAAATGCAGGCTTTGCCCTCTCTTGGCTGACTGGGCTTGTATCAATTATTCTTCCCTCCTCTATTACTTAGTTATACACCAATTCTTTTCACAAAGTGTGCATGACTCAAGGCTTCACCGCGCTGTTACCCCTGAACTATTCTTCTCTTTCTGAATCACAGCTTGGAGGCTTGGGAAGGGATTTATTAGGGGAGATGTTTGGGAAGACCAAATTGCACAGCACTTGTAATATTAGGTTCAATTCTTAAAATGGCAGTTTTGTTTAAACAGCTTTGTTATTAATACGTTGAAAGGTTAATCCGGAAAGTTTTAGGGATTCAGCTTAAAAAAAAAAACCGAAGTTGAAAGTTTCTGTTGAACTTCTTGGAACCCCAAAATAAGTTTGAGAATTATATGAGACCTTTTCCTCTTTATTTAATTCGAAAGGGTCTAGAAACACTGTATATTAAGGCTTCCATTCATGATTTTGCAGCGTTTCTGATGAGAGCCAGTAAGTTTAAGCGAAATAAAGGAAGAGCTGGTCTGTTGAAGTGTTTTTGGGTTGTTTTTTTTTTTTTATTTACAGAAGTTGAAAAAAAATATAGTGGGAATTAAACACCCTGAAAATCCCGATGTGCTCTTATCTTCATATTTAGGTGTTTGAATAGCAGATTCTTTTATGGAGTTTTGTTAGCTTTTGGTTTTATTCTATCAAAAATAAATTTAGAAAGTAATTTAATGTGAATTGCCAAGACTTAATAAGAGAAATTAAACTTGTGTCAGCCTATGCTGCTCATAATTTACAAACTATTTTCCTGCAGTTTCTTGTTGTCTCGTCCTAGAGAGATGGTTTTAATGGCTTAACATAAGGGAAAAAAAGAGATGAAGGAAAGAAAACCAGCAATGTTGTGGGTTACTGTCACTTTAGGTGCTGAACCCAGTAACAAAGGGGTTTACAGAGAAGGATACTGATCAGATTTTCTTTATTTTATCCAGTGGGACTATTGTGGTTAGGAGACTCAAAGCTTCAGGGTCTAAAAATAACATTAATATTGCAGCTTCAGTAATAAAATGCACACAGCCTCATTCATCTGTGCCTTTTTGTTGTTGTTTTATTCTTCCAAATGGTAACACGCACTTTTAATAAGTATTTGTTATGATCATTCAAATCATAAGAGCCTCTTGCGTCTTTGCAAAGATCTGATAGAGCCAGCACTATATTGTATTTAAAGTAGATTTCAAAAGCCAAATTTTCCAGGTTTGACACCTGGCTTACTGTCAGGACCATCTCTGTAGCAACTCAGCTTTGGTGTTTCAGGGTCAAACACGTGAGTAGACTATATTTTGGAAGGGAGAGTATGTCTGTGATGAGGCTGTACATCATCATCTCTGCTGCCTTGTAACTTGCCTGTACTTGTCTGCACAAAGATGACCCAGAGTCCTTCCTAGACACTGTAGGCAGTTGGAAGTTGGAGTTGTCTGTAGAGCAGTGTGTCCATAGAGACATAAATCATCCTGGGTGTCCTCCAGACTACTTCCAGAACTAGTTGGCTGTAGGCTGGTGGTGATAAATGTATATAAATAGAGTGTCCACCTGGGGAGTAATGATGTACGTGGAACCCTTGGAGATGATCTGCTGTTGACAGTATCAGGGGGAATTGTGTTTTAGCTGTGTTTTCTGTGGCTAAATCACTTCACAGGTCAACTCATCTGAAGGTGGCCTCAACCTGTATAATAATCCGATATCACCTGTCAACGGAGAATATCTGGAGTTACTGGGGATCTCAGTCTAATCTGCTGGAGGCAGGTGCATGAGGCTGAAAGCTGAAGAGGTGAAGAAAATGGATGCACCTGGCTGTGCACTGTATGTTGAGAAAGCAAGACTGAAGAAGTCAAGTATGTAGTGACTAAGAACCTCTAGATGATGCAGAAAACCAATTCTGATTATGACATGGATATTGAGAACAAATCAGTCAAAAAGGAGAATAGGAGGAGAAAGGTATGAAAAGGCTAGTATTCATCTGCACTGTTTGTACTTACTTCCGTGTGAACAATTAGTTCATGCTTTGCTTTGGCTGTTATTCCATGGGATAACCCATCCCTCCTGGGATGTGAAAATACCAAGCCAGCAGTAGCTTTAAATCTGTATTTACCCAGAAAGCTGAGAATACTTGGTTGATTTGTGTTCCTTATATTCAGTAGAGTAAAGTTGTACTCTGTGATGGTATTTTGAAATCCTGGGTCCTGTCAGATTTTTGGGACTTTGAATTGCCTTAAGTAAGTGGGACACAGACATTCCTAAAACTCCAGAGACTAACAGCCAAGGAGTAAAAATTAGTTCAGATGCACATCTAAGCTTCATTTAATTTTAATCTAAACTTCTATGGAATGATTCAATTTTTTTTGGAGTGTACAAAAATAAAAAAAAAAGAGTTGAACAAAAATTCATTTGGCAAAATTTGAATCTCTCCAGTTTTGAGGGGTAAAAATAAAATGCCTGGGTTTCTTTGTGTCAATTGTATTTCTAGTGTTTTTGTTAACTTCTCTACTACTTTAAAAATTTTACTCTCAGCTAAACGTAAGTTAAAGAAAAGAGGGAAAAATCTCACTAAGGTTTCTGACAGATTCTGTCAATCATAGTAATATGCCCGGAGTAGAGAAGCTCTTTCACAGGAGGGCTTATTCACACATGGAGGGATGACTAAGTATACTGCAAGATGCATAGACATGTAATATTACACTAAAAGAGAATATTCCACTTTTAATTCACCCCTTCAGCCAGATCTAGAGATATGCAGTCACTCAAAAGGCTGCTGTAGTGCCTAAGAAAACTGAACCAACCATTTGGGAAGTCCAGCCCTAGGCAAGACTGAATCCAGGTAACGTCTTCACAAACACATGCCTCATGCCCAAAGAGGCTGGAAAAATGATAGCTGGTTTTTAAAAAGCTAAAGTTTCCTCTTTCTGGGTACACTGACGAGGAGTGGTGTCAGCATGAATTGCGGGCTGCTCGGCGTTAGGGCCTTGCAGGCTGTACTAGAGCCTTGTAAGGAAAACTCTGAAGATAAAACAGATATTCACACACTTCTGTGGTGCTTTTAAAGGCATCAACTAATTGTATTACACTAAGGCCTCAGCGCCACGTACATTTGTGTTATCCTGCACCAATGGATTGCCCAACTTTATATCATCCAGTGTCTCTGCTTACGACCGACTCCTGTCGCAGAGCAGGAGGACTGCTAGTCAGGAGTCTCCCACGTGAGTTTTGCTCATTACCTGACTTCAGTGTTTTGTGTTTTCTTATGCGAAGTTGTTCTGTAGATAAGAGGAGCGCGCTGTCCTCTGAGTGGTTCGTGTCTTTCGTCGGCCGCTGTGCTCCCGAGAGCCTGCCTTCGTCTCCAGTGCAGTGTGTGGGACAAACGCTGCAGCCTGCATCTTTCTCTGAACACTTTGCAGTTCTGCTCTGTGGACGCTTTGGGCGACTAAATCCATCAGGTTCTTTTATTACTGTTACTCATTTTTTTATTTTTATTTTTTTAATATGAATGCATTTCAGGTCCTGCATTTCGGCCACAACAACCCCAAGGAACGCTACAGGCGTGGGGAAGAGTGGCTGGAAAGCTGCCCGGCAGAAAAGGACCTGGGGATGCTGCTGGATGGCCAGCTTAACAGGAGCCAGCAGTGTGCCCAGGTGGCCAAGAAGGCCAACAGCATTCTGGCTTGTATCAGGAACAGCGTGGCCAGCAGGAGCAGGGAAGGGATCGTGCCTCTGTACTCGGCACTGGTGAGGCCTCACCTCGAGTGCTGTGTTCAGTTCTGGGCCCCTCTGTACAAGAGGGACATTGAGGTGCTGGAGCGTGTCCAGAGGAGAGCTACCAGGCTGGTGAGGGGTCTGGAGACCAGGTCATATGAGGAGAGGCTGAGGGAGCTGGGCATGTTTAGCTTGGAGAAGAGGAGGCTGAGGGGAGACCTCATTGCCCTCTACAACTCCCTGAAAGGAGGCTGGAGAGAGGTGGGTGTTGGCCTCTTCTCCCAGGTGAATAATGACAGGACCAGAGGAAATGGTGTGACGTTGCGGCAGGGGAGGTTTAGATCAGATATTAGGAAGAATTACTTTACTGAAAGAGTGGTCAGGCACTGGAACAGCCTGCCCAGGGAGGGGGTTGAGTCACCATCCCTAGAGGTGTTTAAGAAACATCTGGATTTGGCACTTCAGGGCATGCTCTAGTGGCAGAGATTGTAGGGGGTTTTTTTGTGTGTGTATGGTTGGACTCAGTGATTTCAAAGGTCCTTTCTAACCATGAAGATTCTATGATTCTGTAATGTCTTAAGGTGTTTGATGGTTTCTTTCCCATTATATAATATTAGCCACATTTCATATAAATTAAATAATATTCAACTAATTGATACATCATGAAGCTGTTAACCTCTTTACAGGATTTGGAGCTTCTCAGGAAGCAGGTGTTGTGCAAAGGCAAAGATCACTTCATCCTAATACTTTCCTACGGCAGAAGTTATTTTTAAATTTAGAAGTTAGTCTTCGCTGTGTCTTCCTTTGGTCAAATCTTATTTCTAACTGATTCAGGGTTTTTCTACTCATTTTTTATTTGCTTTTCAAATTATAATCAGTTTCATGTTGTCGTACAACTGTTCCACTGGACACATTGTATTTGTATATCTGATAGTGTTGCAGAATATTTTTCTCAGTGCTTTGTAACTGTCTATATATTTTCATAAACTTCTACTGAAATTTACCTCATCTGTTGGTATTGAGCTAATAGATTATATTTTCATAACAAAATTATTTTCTGGTTTTGTATTATGTTCCATCTTGGCATGCCTAATTATTTTATGATTGATTTAGGACATCAAGAAGTGCTGCATTTTTCTTTTCAAGAATACTGTTTTTAAAGAATTTTTTGAAAATCAGCAAATCTATTTCTATTAGCTGTGGAAAAATATTCAGAGTGAAACAATTTTAATAATGAAATTCACAAGTCATTATTCAGCCTGAATATTTGCTTTTGTATTTTCTTCAAAAATTCAGGAATAAGGTTCCCCTGTGGCGACGGCGTTGGAGCATTGCTCCGGAGCACTGAACTCCTTTTCAAGGCAGATTTTTCACTGCAGCGTGGGGAAATTGTTTAATCTCTCTCCATCTCACTTTGCGCCTGTGGAACCAACCCTATAAAAGTTTTTACCTCTGTCTGGAAAACCAGTAATGGTTTGTTGAATAAGGAAAAAATTATCTACTCTGAGTAGAAGAGCTAGGAATTATTCAGTGAATATTAGACAGTAGACTGGAAGAAAAGTAGAGGAACTACCCTTTTACATGTGATGATCTCTGTGCTGATGAGGGCCGTAAAGTAAGCAGGAGCCTTCCATTCCTCACAACTACGCTGGCTGTGGCAGACAGGCAAATTGTCGTCATTTGTAATGCAAGATGCATGTGACACGGAAAGGCCTAAGCGTCAGTAAATATGGAATTTCATGTCATGTCAATGTTTTTGTCGTTAATCTTATGTGAGCCCAAAATAGAGACAATCTCTCAAAAGAGGATAAAATGTGTAGTCTACTGTTGGGCTGGTGTGGGTGGGTATCTCACGGCTGGCTACTGAATTAAACACTTTTCCTTTATGCAAGCCTGAAAACTGCCTGAGAACCCAAACTATGAAATTCTCACAAAAAGAGATGTAAGCAGTATGAAAACATTATCCCAAGTCTAAACATACCGAAGATTAAGTTCTTTCCAGGAACTCGTTCCAGGTGTGCAAAAGGTACCTTCTCATAGACAATCTGTAAAAATGTACACGCTTTACCATGGGGCTTCCTTCCCTGTTTGCTTTCGGTTATTAATCTTAGAACAAGCTGTGCTTAGGTGTTTGGTCTCCTTGCAAAGTGACATTTCATTTATACAGGTATTGGCAAGCAAACATGTACCATTCTGAAAGAATTCATTAAATAGGGACATGTTAGTTTACAGGTTTAATCCATATGATATTTATTGGCTGTCATACAGGCAATGACAGGCAGCCAACACACTATTCAGTGGACTTCTCCACCCATCTGTTTATCCATCTGTTACTTGAAAAATAGATAGCGTTTTTTGCCCCAAAGAAGCATTGTTCTAGCAGGCCAGTGAGATAAAGATACATCGATGTATAGAACCCTTTGTTACAGGACCATCCGAAACATCCCGCGGTAGGATCTGGATATGAAATAATACTAGTAACTGGTGTGCCTCTCGTCCCCACACCAATACACTTGCTGCTGTATCACTAGAATAAACTCATAATGGACAAGTTGAATTTACTATTTTGTGGGGGAGAGAAGGAAGAAGGTGGCTTTTTGACCATCTTCTCAAGGAATATATTGCTCAGCACTCCCTGGTTGCTAAGATCACAATGCTCTGGAAGAAAATAGTCCTGATTTTTAATCAGAACGGCGATATTAATTTGTGCACCGTGTTGACATAGTAAGAACACCTCCAAAAGAGAATCAAGTTATTAAATTTTGGTCAGGTGCTTAAAACTTTCATTAATGTTATATAAGCTTTCTTTATACTACCGATTTCTGAAGTTTTAACTATTGCTATCTGATTGTTTAAAAATGTGTTATTCCTCAGTAACGAAAAAATGCGAATATAATTTTGAGGGAAAAAGTAAAAAAAAACTCTAAACTTGATCACTTATGGTGGATACCACCTCTACAGACAGACACCCACCACCTACACAGACAGACACACACCAGTGGTACCACTGGAAACGTGAATTTCAGGCATCTATTGTGTTGTGCGTTGTCAGAGAGTTATTACGTCCCTCATTTCTGATGAGCCCTAGGAGATATGAGTTAGAGTATAGTCTTTGCACCCCATGGACTGACGTGATTCACAGCGTTCACGCTAAAAATCCCTTAATGGCAGATTCAATATGGCTTATTTTGACAACAAAATATGGAATCAACGACAACGTCTGGCAAAAATTTCTATGGGGAGATCTGGTTTCATTTTGGTAACGTTTTTATCCTAAGAAAGGTATAAATCGAGAAACGTATTGATAAATGATTTCCAAAATATTAAGTGCTAGGGCCTTTTGCTTAAAAATACAAAGCCCAGGAAACTCCCACAGGCACTTCAAGCTGATGCAAAGAAAGTTACAAACGACCTGTGTGAGAAGGCTGGAACAGGTAAGATGGTCCCTTCAGCACAGTTGTGCTGTCCCTCTGTAGGGGGAGGGATGCTCTTCCTTCAGTTTAAGAATGTTTATCCAGTATATGCAACGATGGAGAACAATAAAGAAAGGAGAGAAGAAATAAAGAGCTATGGGGCAGGCTAATTCTTTTCCTTCTGATTTTTCAGCATGTCTTTCTATTTAGACTGGAGAGGTTTCGGCAACTGAAAAATGAAGATGACAAGAAAGTAAGGGTGTTATTATTACTTGCCCATCAGGCAAGCAACGTACAAGTATGACTGTTGTCTTTAATTTAGTTGAAAGCATTAATAGTAATTTACCAAAGTGGATCAATTTTTAATATTTCCTAGGGGAGTTTATTCACAGATCTCACAATTATAAATAATCTAGTTAGGAAACAAAGGTACCGTAGGATCCCCACCCCTACCCCCCGACTTTCTCTCCTGGGATAGCAATAAGATTGTGTGTAGCTCATTGCATTCTGTGAAGAGAGAACTTGAAAAACAGTTTTTAATCCCCAAAATACATCCTATTTTCTACAGCACAGAAGAGATGCTATGGAAGAAAAACAGGAAGCAAGGAAAGAAAGAAATAGACAGTTTTTGTGTTGTAGTATTTGTCTAGGGTAGGTATGCTACTGAAAAAAACATGGAACACCATTTACTGAAGGGCTATGGTGAAGATAGTGTTCATTTTCCTAGGAAGTAATCAGTAAATACAAAATTGAATAAAAAGGTGTTGTAACCCTCGTCTTTACAAACATGCTCCACAGGCATTCAAAATGGACATCGTGGTATGAATATAGTCAAATATACAAATCTGGCAAATTTTTTGGCAAACTCTAAGACAAGACTTTCCCAGCATAAATTTAAGTTTGTAAGCAAGTTTTAGTAATTTAAGGGGATAATTTGTATGTTTTATTGCTGAGAAAGAAAACTCCAAGGAATAACAATATCTATGTGTAAGGAACATGAAGTAAAGTCACATGGCAGCTTACCGGTGTTCTAGCTTGTGATGTGAAAGCTTACGAGCTTTCGATGCTAGTTCTTCATGCAGATACGCTTGATGTGCATCACATGGGAGGTTACTTAACCCACCTGACACAGGCTATTTTGGGCTCATTTGGGCAATAAGGCCATCTCATGTTTACTCTGAGCCAAGAATGTCTACAGAATAATTCATATGGCCATGCTCTGTAAATTGTTATTCCAATTTCTAACGCAATAACAAGTTGTCAAAATGTCCACCCTTCTGAGGATTTCTTGATCCTCAAAAATAATAAAGAAGGTTGTAAGCAGGAAAGCATAACGCACTAGATGGCTGTGATGGTTTAACCCCAGCCAGCAAGTGGGACCACACAGCCTCTCACTGATCCCCTCTTTCCCCGCAAGAAGGGTAGGGAGAAGAGGGAGAAAAGGACGGGAAAGGGAAAAAAACCCCTGTGAGTTGAGATAAAGACAGTTTAATAGAAAATAACAGAAAAGGAAAATAACAATAACAATAATGGTAAAAGAATATACAAGACACAAGTCACTCTCGATGCCTGGTGAATTCATTGCTCAGCCTGATCTGAGCAGAGATTGTGGATTCCTCCCTCCTGGCCAACCCATATTTATGTACAGAGCATGATGTCTATGGTGCAGAATATTCCATGGGCTGTTTTCTTTTCTGTCTATGCTCCTTCTCAGCTTCTATGGGAAGCTGAAAAAAGTCCTTGACTAGTATAAGCACTGCTGAGCAACAACTAAAACAATGTGCGTTATTGACATTCCTTTCACACCAAATCTGAAAACACAGCAACCACTAGAAAGAAAATGAACTCTCTCAGCTGAAAGCAGGACAATAGCTATGAAATGTGAAAGAATTTCTTTCAATTGGTGCAGAGCACAGTGAACCCCAGGTGTGTTTTCAGTCATTAAGGGCTCCTTCAGAAATACAGAAGGAATTCACTATCACCTTTCTTTGCCTGCAGTTGCAGTTTGACCTTGAAGAATATGTACATGTGTGTACCACTTCATGCAGGAATAACCTTTCTAAACAGGCTATTCCAAGGCTTAGTAAGCTCCAGTAAATATTCTCTAGCGGGTCTTGGCTAGTTTACCTCATGTCTTTTAATTGCCTTTAGGGTATATTATGTAATGGTACTTGGACGTCCTCTACAGTAATTTCTTGAGGTAACTCAAAAACTGGAGTCAAATTTTAATGTTCATTCTTCTATGAATATAACAATTTGGTGATTATTAGCACAGAGAGAAAGAGAAAGCTTGATAGTAAGGCGGTGACTACTGTAAGCAGAAAGGGAAAGCTAGAAGTTTAAAGAGGAAGAAAATAAGCATAGAAGACAAAATAAAGGGGCAAGGCTGATATTTTGTGTGGAATCTGGATTCTTTTACCTATTATGTAGTAGTAACCCAAGTTGATACCCACGTATCAACACTAAGCAGCACTGAATATTTTCAAAAATTTCCTCTTTTTTCTCTCTGTGTATCCCTACTACAGGTCAAAGAGTAGATTGTAGGCTGTAAGAGATTAAAAAATCAGCAGTTAGGTGGAAAATAACATAGATACTTAAAGGAAATCTCGTTACAAGTCTCTGACCCATAGGATAAGTAGATTCCAGTAGACTTTCTCATGAGTTTGCTCCTCCCCCAGGTACATTGGAAATAATGGAAAACTTAGGATGCTTATTTGTGGGGTAAAGTACTACTCAACACATGGAAAGATGGCCCTAGGTCTGGATTGTACCTTTACATACTTCTGCTCATGCACTCTTATTCCCCCTTAGAAGATTTTTGTATTTGAATTTAATTAATACTTTCAGCTTCATTGTCAACCTCTGTTTAACAGTTTGTCAAATACTGCTGAACACTATTTTGGGTTATATTTAATGCTTTCTTGGGGTCCTGACTTTACTTACCTCTTTGTTATCGTTTCCTTTCCTTTTACTGATAGTAGGAAACTTCAAGTTTAACAGTCTCCCTGTAGCGGAATTCTCTCCCACCTTCATCATTGTGGTCTGTGACCACAGAAGTGAATTACTGTATCAGTGTGTATTACTATTCGTATGTTAATCTCTCTCTCCTGGAAATGTGTATCTCTGTACACGTGCTGTTACAGAAAATATTCCTTCAGATCTAAAAGCACTGTACTGATTTTAGTCTATCTGGATCTGCTACTACTAGCCCAGAATGAAGAGCTTCCAAAGCTTTCCTGCAGAAAATTAAAAAATCTGAATCCTATTAAGCGCACAATTCCCATTTAACGTACACCTTAAACATTCAGAGCACCTGCAAACTAAGTGAGAACTACGTTTCTAGAGGAGAAAGCAATTTTCTCTAGTCATATTTTTAAAAAATCAGCAAGACATAGAGATGTAGACATTCACTTGGGAAGTAAATAACAAAATGTTAAATTTAAGCTTTGCTCAGGTTTAATTCAGAGTCCTAGAGGAATACTGCTATCTCTGACAAAAAACACTCTTATCATCATCCTGATACAAAGTTCAGACACTTTTACTGAACTCTTTGTGCTCTGGACTGGGAAAGGTGGCAGACCAGAAAATGGGATATTCTCAACCAACAGCCTCTTCTGCTGCCCCGGAAGGGTTATGGAGAGCTCAGCAAAGCGACCCGTCTGGGGGCTTCACTCTTCCAGGTGTCCTGCAGGATCTGCTTCTGTGCTTGGATTGTCTGCTTAGTTACAGGCATCACGATGGCTCTTCGTTGGGTCCTCGTTGGTATTTTGCATCTGTACGCATTGATTTTATTCATGTATATATTGCAATAATTTTAAACAGCACTTTTTAAACAGGAGTAGTCCAAAATGTCTGCAATTCTTCATTGTGCAGCAGGTCAGAGAGGTCACATAGCATTGCACAGCAGCTGGGGCATTGCTCCTTATGGGGATTTGTTCCCATTGTGCTACCCACTACTAACCTCCGCATTTATAGGATCCTACCACATCCGATCCATGAAGTTCCATGGGTTGAAATTTGGGTAAATTGAGAGATATGTCTCACAGTCAGTAAGGTACATAACTTAACCCTGGGATCATACTGTTAGCTTCTATTGAAAAAGTATATGATAAAATGTAATGAGATCCAAAAGCAAATGTCAGAGAAGTTCAAGCATGAAGGCTTTTAAAAGTCCAGGAAACAATCTTTCAGCTTGTCTTATGGTTGCTTTTCATCAGCCAACACCTGGATCTCCCTTAGCCCTAAACCTCTATGATATTAATAGTTGGCCTTTGCTCTCTAGTTGTTCATTTATTCCACCTGCTGTCTAAGAAAAATGCATACAAACCTTTATCTTATGTGCCAGTCTTTAGGGAATTTCAAAAGGGTGGTGGTAAAATTCAAGGAATCCACAAGAATCGTGTTAGGAAACCAATTATAGTGTCACTGAGAGGTGAGTAGTTTTTCAATTGCGAAATGAATGACTGTTTAGGATTTAAACCTAACCGTTTCTGCTCCCTTCAGTGATGATAGTGTTGAGTAAAATGGACTAAGGAGAGATACAAAACTAGCTCCTCACTGCACGGACCTGCTTTATCTTAGACCTGCGTTTCTAAAGCTATTTGTCTCCTAGTAGTGACATACCAGGAGAAAAACCTGGCATGTAGAATTCTACCGTGTGAAATCTTGTGAGACAGATCTGATCTGCAAGGTAAGGTGGATGCTAATTAATCATACAAATCAGGTTCAGTCACTGCATGTGTCTCTGATTTCTCACAGATTCCAGGAGGGTGGAACAGCAGTAAAAGTAGGTCTACAGCCTGCTCTGGGACTAGGTACTTTTTTTTTTCTTTCAGAACAGAAATTACCTTGGCTTTTGCTACTCACATGAGATTTGACAATCTCACACGTGTGTAATTTTCTTCATTTTAAAAAATTGGAAAATTCTATTTCTCTTCTGGAATTATCTTTCAAAGGAATATGGTACTTGGAATTATTTCACTATTCAACTCTGGTCGTACTACTGATAGCTGAAGTAAGCGGGGAGAAGAAAAAACAGTTTTATTAATTTTTGTCGGATGGCTTGCTGGGTGCTTGGTATGTGAAGAGAGGAAAGGAAGGTGCTATGGAACAGAGATTTCAACTTTATTGTGGCAGAACTGCATCCACTTAAAGTCATGATGATTCATTGTTTGTAAAAGATCTATTTTTAGTTGGCCTGAATTATATGGAGATTAAAGAGAATCATTAGCATAAAATTCCCCTTGAAGCTTCTGCAGTTGGTATAATACAAAAGACTTTGATAAGATTTCTTCAGCCTAGATAACTTTGGAGATTCCCTAAGTGTGCGCAAAAGGCAGATTGGTATCCATACAAAAGCTTTTGTGGGTCAGTGAACTATTCCTCTGAGCACAATGCAACTTTTCATACAGAATGCACTCCAAAACAATGCTTTTCAGAAGCAGCAGCGTCAGAAGAAAGAAACTGAGAGATAAAGAAGGGGGAGTGATACATTTATAGCTGTAGCGAGAACACGTATCTTCAGGAAAAGCATTGGTGTTGGGTTTTGGTGTTTGCTCTGCTCTCTCAATGCAGAATGAACGCGTCTTTTACTTCATTGCATCTCTCTGGACTGTTGTTTCTTGTCACATAAAAAGCACACAGCTCGTGTGCTTGCTGCATGGCGTACGTAGATTGCAGTGGGGAGGGAGATGACCGGCTACACTCAGGCACAGATTGTGTGAGCATCTCTCTTCATTTATCAGCGTGCCGTCGCAACAAAACTCTGAAGATGTTTGTTAAAGTACTTAAGTTGCAACAAGTATGAAATATGATCAACATGGCAGAATATATAATTGTTACAAAGCACTTTTAACAAGTGCAACTCACACATCATAATATCTTGCATTCGTGTAAGGATCAACATTTGCCATCCTAGGCAAAAATGTCTTTGGTAGGGAAATTCTGTGTTTTGTTTTGAAGAAGAAAAGCTGCACAGCAAACTTTAGAAATCATGCCTAAAACCGTAAATAAATGACCTCCATACTCAGCTGGACAACAAACCTGCAAACCTGTATTATATACGTTCCCTTAATACCGTGAAATCTAATGTCTCAATATATATCATCATATCTCAACTTGGCCTGCTGGCATACCAGCTAATTGTTAAATGAAAGTTAAATCATGGTAACAACAGTTACTCTACAGAAATAATCTCTGAAATACCTTTATCCTTTTATCCTCAAAAGACACGTGATTCCTTCGCAGGTTCTTAAATAAAATACATTTGCTATTAGAGGACAGGAATAAAAAATAAAAGTGAAATCAAACACCAGTCAGGAAGAATATGAGGGCATAAGTCTGAGTTTTCTTTACAAAAGAGCTGAGATTCATTGGAAATTTATGTTTGTGGAAAAAATACTTAGGCAAAGAATAAATCCATTGCAGTTACTGGAGAGACTGTTAATACGTCTTTTCACATTATGCAAACCAGCAAGCAAAATAAGGGTCACAGCTTTAAGAAGACTTGTTTGTAGTATCTGTTAGATTGAGCAAAATGTCACAATATGTAGTCTTCTGGAAGGCGCAAACAGACCATTAAATCTCAGGTGAATAAAGCATGTTTTCAAACTGCTACAGATTTTTGTCTCTTTGGAACCATTGCAGCAGTGCTTGGGGTTGTGGCTGTGGTTATGTGAAGACAATTGGACAGTAAGTTTTAGTGGGACTAAAATTTGCCCCATGGTGCCAGAATGAAGGTCTGGTTTGAAAGCTACTTTATGCAAAGAAAGAGACCCACCAGCTGCAAAACAGGTGGTAACTCACCAGGGGCAGGCACGTATGAAATCACGGCTCTTTCTTTGGATTACAGTGAAAGGAAAATGAAAGGATAAAAGGTAGAACAGCTGATTAAGAGGAGCAGCCTCCTGACTTTTTATTAGGGCTTTCATAAATGTAATGGTGGTTAAGCTATATGCTGGAATAATGGAGATCCCAAATGTTGAACATGTAACGTGGGCCTCTCAACCAGGTGCATGCCTGCTTGATGTGTTAAAAAAATCTCATTGGTGCTAAGATACAGCTTTGCGTGATGTATTTATATCTTTTATATATGTGTATATATATCTTTCATCTCTTTTGTGAAAACGACTTACACTGTTATTATACTGCAGGAGCTGCTAGAGTTGCCATTCACTCCCCAGTGGCTCCATTGTGAAACCCAACATTGTGGGTCTTTTTGGAGAGCTTGGAACTGAAGAATGAACTGGAACAACCTGCCCTGCTGTATCGTCTCAGAGAATAACATAAGGCTGCCAACAGCACAGCTGAAGTTATTTCAGATCTTTCATGAGTTCTAGACTCAAGAGAAAAGTCAATTTTAAAAGAAGGTAATAATATTTTTCCTGCGTGTTTGCTTATTGCCATGTTAATAAGTGAAGAAAGCATTACATGTAGCCTTTTTACAAGAGCTTTTCTCTGGGCCTGAAATATTTAGTGTACAGCTAGCATTGCACAAAGTAGGGTTTTATGGTTTATAGGCAGTGCCAAGATGTAGTTCTTGTCCAACAGTAACAGGGAGTATTTTCCGGCACTGAAACCTGATTGCCTGTGCTGTTTCTTGTTAGAATAGTCCTTGCCTCTTTTGTTTGGCCTGGTCAGACAGTGTTTTCCCCAATAGTTTCTTGGACGTGAAGTAGCCGGCTTAGGCCAGGGATCACTCCCAACTGATAGCTGTAAGCAATCCAATTTTTAGAAAAAGATTTATCTCAGAGAAGCAGAAAGACTTTTTTCAGTGGCCAGTGGACAGAGAACAAGCCCTTATAATGTTTAGTTTAGTTACAGAAAACTCTTGTATAAGTCCCCTTTTTAAATGGAGTTAAATGCTCTCAAGCACTTCCTAGGATTGGACAATTTCATCAAATAGGGAATGCAAGTGTTCTAGAATTGGTACCATTTACAAAGGGCAGAGTTGGAAAGTTTTCCTGACTGTACCATGGAAAAGTACTAAAATATATTTTAAAAAATTAATATACTGAAATATAGTTGTATCACATATGGAGGGGATATAAGTGATAGGAAGGAAGAAATGAGAAAATTGGTCCTCCTGCCTAGGAAAGAAAAACAAAGCTTTCCAAGATGCTGAGGTTTCAACATGTGGCATTAGTTTGAGCATTCTGGGAGCCTCTGAAAAAAGCAGAGGAAAAAGGACTGAAAATTTTTTGGTCCTTTGAAATTTGGATAACCAGAACACAGCCACAGCCTGATGATTCTTTAGGACTGGGCTTTTTAAGGTCAAAAGACGTGAGATTAAGAAAGAATTTATGTGGGGTTGTGTTTGTATGGTGCAAGAAAGCAAGAACCGTTCCTACTCCGTAGACTGTTGTGTGGGTGTTTCACCGACACGGGCTGCCTATGTCAGAAGATTAAAATGTGAATTCAATTCCTTATTTAAGTAGTTGGTTAAATAAGTATGAGATGGTATGTGTGATTAGCTTCACAGAATCTCCCAGGATAGTTCCAGTGAGCTGTAAATACGTAGTGTACATTAGTGATCTCCCAAGTGAACCTCAAGCTGTCGTTGTTGAGCAATGGAAGATTTTCACTGTGCTGAGGCAGATTTTACTAAAAACTTGTGCTAGAATTTTTCTTGCAGGTAAGAGCGGGTGCTGCTTCTGAAGTTGTTGTTTGGACAGGCGTTTTAGAATGTCATTAGTAACATTACTAATATATGAGTCACCATATTTCTTTTATTCCCAAGATTTTAATATGCTTTTACAGAATTTTCAGGATTGCTGATGTCTTTAGTGTTTCAATGTGATATATTGTTAACTGCTGCTTTGCAAGATCATGTGGACTCCCTTCCTAGTTTGAGTTACTTTAAAACTATTCCAAAATCCTCAGATTTCTTTTGTTATGACTTAAAACACTTTCCATAGCTATGTTTTTAAAATAGAAGTAACACCTGGCTGGTGTGTTTAAAATCTGTCTGTAGCAGATAATGTAAAAATGACCTTGGCCCTGAATTTAAAAGCGGGGGGCGCGGGAAGCTGGCTGAACAGTATGCTAATAAGAACACAGCTCATTCTCTGTAGAAAAAGGGAGAAAAAAAAGCAACTTCTCAATGAACGACTTTTAGGCTAGAGTTATTTGAATAATTTTTCTGAATGACGCAAGACTGAGCTCATGAGATTCAGATCAAATCCAGCTGAAGAGCAGAAGCAAGAGTCCAGCTGGGAATCCTGCTATTCACTGACTCACAATAAAGACGTTGATAAAATATGAACCTCCTGAAGTCCAGGTACTCCAGGGAAGGTAGAAACAATTTTAAATGAGACAATGAATAAAAGAAATATTTCCAACTATTAAAGCCTGTTGCTGGTTACAACAAAAGTTTGGTAATACAATTTGTTGTAAATTTATATTTCATTGCTTTCATCGTACTTTTGAACTGGGAAGCTACTTATTTCTTGCATCTCACTGTCAGTGTGATTCATTTTCTTATATCTTACTGTTCTATTAAAAATTAACAAACAGTCACCAGCTGGGAACAAAGTCACGAAGTTGCCAACTGAAATACAAGGACAAGTTGTTGCTGACTTCAGTAGACACTGAATCCTAAGATGGAAAGGGGGACACCGACTGTTTGTATCTCTGCTTTGCGTAGAAATCATTCTTTCTGAGTGCTTCGGCTGTAGATTACTAAAATGACATTCTACTGATATTTTGAAATCTGTATTTATCACTTCAGGTCTGTCCTATTTGCACATGGCTGAGCTGAATCATTTTTTTCAGTCTGATTTCTAAACTTGGAGAGAATAATTGTAAATTCAAACTATTGGAACTACAGTGGTTATAGTAATTTCTCAGTTGCTTCACTAGGGCTTTACAGCAACATGTAATTCTGTGCGCAAAGTTTAGTTCTAAGGTATAATACAAGATGGCATTTTAATAATCCTCTATAAGGGTATAGTTGCCCTTCTTTTTTCATGACAAAAGCCCTGTTCAAAAGAAACCTTGCAAAACAGGCAGTTTTAACTTCACAAATGCTAGATGCAATCGTGCACTTGTCCAATGCACGGAATAACACAGATTCATGGACAGTTGGGTCCAAAAGCCATTTGCAGCAACAAAAGGCTGTACAGGACATTAAGCCTGAGACTTATATTTAAAACGATAAGAAATTTTTGTTACTTTCTAGTATTCTTACTGAAAACAAGCAGCAATAAATCTTTTTTGATGCACAATTACAAAAGCTTTCCATCCCCTCTGTGTCCCCTTGCACTGCACCACACCAGCATTACAGTTCGAGAAGTGTCCTGAACTCTGGTACTTAAGGTGCAAGATTAACAGAGCTAGATGTGAGGAAGTGAAGGCTATGATGAGGAATTTACTGCTCTAATCCTACAGTGTGTTCAAGGCAAGATTTGGAGAATGGAGACTTGCCTTTCCCTTTGTCCTTCCTCCTTCACAAAGGAACACAGAGCAATCCAGTGCTTAGAGGTCTTCTTTGAAGCCACCATCATCACCACGTCGTGGGTTCAGTGAGTGAGGCTGTAGTTCTTTTTTCTTCTTCCCAGGTTTTTCTAAGAGCATTCTTACTGCCTTGGTGTTACCTTGTTGTGGCAAAGGTGCATTGCCTGTGCACATTATTGTGGTTTCTTGGAGAAATGAATGACCGAAGTACATCTGTATATAGGGGGATGAATGGGGGATTGCCAATCGTCTATTTTTAAACGAATTATCACAGAATAAGAAAGGTACGCTGCTAATTTGAAGCAGGCTTATGGGTGAAGTGGTTTGAGATGATTCTTTGGTTTTCTTTTTCTTTTTCCCTGGAAAGCTCTGGATCCTCTAGATGATACACACATGCAGAGCATACAGCTACATTTCACTCTAATTAATTTTTTGCTTTCCAGTGAAATTGGAAAATACCTTGTTGTTTCAGCTCTTAACTCTATAGCTAATACACAACCTATGCATAAACAATGCTAACAGTATTTACAGTATTTAATTTATGACTGAATTTTATGCAAGGCTGACAGGGAAGAGCTAAAGCTGTGTATCAAGAGCTCATTGTGTCCATACAGAGAGTATTTTGTGTTGAATAACCAAAAGGATTTCAAGTGCTCTGCAAAATTTTACTTTTCATAGGTCAGCCTTCAAACCAAGGCAGTCACAGAGGTCATTTAGGAAATCCCTTTGTAATGCAGCAACTAGCAGTGCTCTTATCCAGGGAGCAACACTTCTGTGAGTCAATTCTGTATTTCCATGCTGAGGGGGAGAGGCAAGCCAGCTGCATTTGCCACACAGAAGCAAGCACAGCAACGGCAGATCTTACCAAGGTGTGCCACTGTCTTAACATCTATGAATCTTAAATCTGAAGTAGTTGCAATTTTTGTTGGTTGTGTAATCAAATCCAAGCAGTAGCTCCCACAGGACAGCGTGCACTGCTGCCGGGGAGGAATGGCAGCCCTTCATTCTCCATCTTGTGTTTTCCATCAGCTTGACTTTGTTGATTATTTTTTTTTTTTCAATCTAAGAACTGATTTATCTAGTGATAACTGACATAAGTAAAGCTTATTTACACCAAGATATGGCATAAAGATGTGAGTACAAGCCATGTGTATGATATAATGTTTGTATATGGTGAATATAGTGGATAAAAACAATATGTAGGTAATTTTATTAAGGTAATTCTCCGAAGGAAACCTCTAGCTTTTAATGTGTATATTATATTATTATTTTAATGTGTGTATATATATATTATTTTAATATGTATATTATATTGTCATAATTTTATTATGGTGTGATGAATGAAGGTCAGATTATGATTATGGAAGTAGCTGGCTCTGCGGGTATGTCCAGCATAACACTGAAGAGAAGTTTCTTTCATAGCGGTTTTATTTACTAGCTAATGTTGTTTATGAGTATCATAGAATTTGCAACTAATTATGCTCAATGAAGAATGGCTTCAGACTGCCTAACTGATGCCTTGATAATTTGCCTAGAAGATTACCGAGGATTTTTTTGCATTTCCCAGTATCAGCTTTTGGGAATGGATGGTTGCTTTGTCATTCATTTACATATGATTTGTGGTACTATGGCAATATTGTGAGATCTATAATGTTGTCTATGTAAATTTTGGGAATAGAAATACACTTTGATGCAGTTGATTCACGTTTTTGCGTATTTGATACAGGTCTACCCTGTTTCTGAAGTAGTAAATTAATATTTCTACTGCACTTAAGGTCTGCAAAACTTTTGTTTTGGAGGCGAAGACAAGTGGCAAGCTCAAAAAGTTATATTGAAGTGGTGTTGGCATGTTATTTTTAGAAAGGCTGTATGAGTAAAGCAAATTTATAGACCACATTGCTGCTTTTAGAAGATTTGTGGTATGTATCTCCATCAAATCCTAAACCCTTCAAATCCTGTTTTATGACAGTAATAAATAAATCGTGTGATGAGTAACAGAATGTTGCTTCCTGGTTGCACAGAAGTGGCAGCCTATTCAAAGGCTCTCAAATGGTGGCCAGAAGTTCATTCCTTTCCCTTGTCCTGCAGAGCTTTTCTGCAGTCTGTATGTGTTACTTTAAGGAAGTTGGGAGGAGACACTATATCATTTCTCTGCACTTCAGATGCTGTGAATCATTTGGAAATTTCGACGCAATTCTTTACTCACTACTGACTCTAAAACAGCCGTGTGTGTGTGTGTGTTGTTTTACTTAACACAACTAAAATGAATCAACAAACTTTGCATGCTGGAGCAAAATAACAACTGGTTCCTTTTCTGGCTGGTCACTTCAAACCTACATCAACTAAACACTGCTTATTTGATGTTTTCTATGCTTCGATAGTTAGCCTGCTTTTTCTTGCCTTATGAGTTATTATTTCTTCAACTACTGCAGTTGCCTTTCCATCAGGGAGTAGGGAATGCCTGTTTTCATCTTCACTGTAGTATATTATTTGGATACTTGTGGACCTTTCATCAGTAGATTCTTGGTGTGCAAACCATTAAAGGCATTTAATGGCCACTGTCCATTATCTGTGCAAAGAGCAAGTCATGCTGTGCTGTGGTTCCGGTTTCTAATTTGGTTATACAGCTTGAAGTCTATTAGGAATAGAAATGGTACCATCAAGTAACTAATACATTCATTTCAAACTGTGTAATTAATTGCACTTTAATTCTGTTTGATTATTGGACAACACTGTATCTGGAAGCCATTAAACTCTTTACATGACAAGGTATGCAAGTTTCTTTCTGAATGTATTTTGAGGACAAATCTATTAAGTTTTTCTGCCTACTCACATTCTGGCTTTGCAAATTTCTATTTTTCAAGCCAGAAACAAACTTACAGCTTGTATATAACAAACTTTTGCAGCTATAAATGCAGCATTTTCATGGACCCAAAAGTGCATACAAACTTCTTTGGCCATCTCTTTTTTTTTGTTCAGGGTGAAGCAAAAAATGCTGCCTTTACCAGGTTTGCATTCCATTTTGGTACCTTCTCTCTCACAACAAATATCATCCTACTCGAGTTTAGTTCTGTGTACACCTGTTACTACTAGTCCTTTTGCAATCCAACAATTGCAGCCAAGGATACAAATCAAGATGAAGTCCCATCTACTGTATTTTATGTAAGTGTATAGTAAAATGATAGCGTGTGTCTGAAGTCCAGGATCTCAGAAGAATCATTTGAGAAAGCAGTGAAGACAGACCACTGAAGCATGATGATATTAAAAAAAAAAAACCAAACCAAAACAAACAACAACAAAAAAACCACCCCCAAACCCCAGATGTTTGAGCAAGAGAGGAATAGTTTCCCTGGAACTTGGGGAAGAATAAAGTAGGTCAGGATTTTTATTCTTGTTTGGTTTCTTAGTTCCTTCCTCATATTTGCAGGGAAAGGGGGTGGGGGTTATGGGCAAAGAGAGGAGAGGAAAATTGAAATAGATATTTCCTCCCAGGAGGGAGAGAACCCCAGTCAACCAACCACCAACAGCCTCTGCCGTTTGCCACCTGCCTGCAGGCTGCAAAGTGGGACTTAGCGGTGAAGGGGGACTTGAAAGAGACCTAGGAGGTTATTTTCTGCAGGGAGGGAGGGTGTTCCTGCTGCAAAGTGAGGAATAAAGTACACAGGTTCTTGAGGGAAAGCAGATAAGCAGTGAAAAGAAGCTGGTATCACTGGGAAAATAAAGGTGAGCTGCCTTGGGAACACCAGAGAAGAGATGATTCTCTGAGTGAAGGGTTGGTGACAAAGCAGTTGATTCCCGTGGCTTTGCAAAAAATCCTACAGGCTGGATTGTGAAATGTTTTTCTACTTTCCCTGGTCTGGCTGAATCTACAAACATAGCTAACTAATGTGTGTAACTAGCTCATTGTGTCCTCTTCACATCTAAGAATAATTTTTGGAAGGTAGTGCAAATACAGGGATTGGATTTATTCTGATGTTCGGAGATGTAACTATTGTTCAGCGATGTAGCTGTTTTTTAGTAGTACAACTAATATCTCACACATATATATACAGCCATGGATAGACTGTATGTCTGTGCTCGGTTGTTCTCTTCCCTGTCTCCTGTCCAAACGACTTGGTTCTGGTTGTTCACCACCGTTCCCATTCTTCTCTATACTCCTACGCCAACAGCTGAGAGGTTTAAAAATTACTACCACCACTTCGTCTTTTTCTGCTCTATCACCTGAGTTTCGCTGGCTGCTGAAATAGCGTATCTATGTGCAAGTATTCTCTTTTGTTTATTTTCCTTCAGTAGTATTACCATATCTATTGTGTTAGCATATAGGCATATTTATTTATAGAAGTAGAGTACTGGCAGTAAAGACTTCTGGATTCCTCAAAATAGATGTTTTCACTCTATAAAAGTAGTCTTTAGAAACAGTAAAATGGTCAGAGATGGGAAGAGCCAAATGTGTAATGTGCTTAACTTAAGAACAAGTATGCGCATGATTTTTATTTGTCATGCTGGGTTCTCTTTTTCGTGCTGCATTAAATGACTGAAGGCAATCTCTGCCATGAGATTCTTAATTAAGGACTTGTCTATGCTTAGAGGTAAGACTTTGGAACATTACGATGTATATGGCAGGAAGGAATACTTGAGATGAAGGTCTTATTTAAGCTGATTTTTTTTTCTGATCTGATTTTTAGATTTTTTTCTTACATGTCAAATGAAAAGTTACAGATGACTTGCAGCAGCAGCTAAATTTTAGAGGCTGAAGCATGCTCAGTGTAGAAAGAACGTTAGAATTTCTTAGAAGTATTTTGTGCGTCTGAGTGAGCATGTGCAGGAGGTAAATGAGGAAAGTAGGAGACAGCTCCCAGATCTCAGTCCCTCAAAGCAAACGTCAGCTTCAAAGCATCCTGACTCCTCAAAACAGATGAAAATTTTCACCCTAGATTTACAGAGTGCACATATTATTTTCCTTTCTTCGTGATCTGATTCCTGGAAATCAGAGTCACTTTTGCTTCTGTTTGTTTGTGTGTTGTCTGAAGAAGCACCTACTGAAGAACTTAAGAGTCCAGGCTGAAGTTAAGTTGTATTTGGAAGAATGATTATAGTGAAAAAAACTTAGTACCAGCTGTGATATTAAACTTAAACAGCTTAAACTACTTTAAGTCAGTCTTTATAGTGTTGGCAAGCATAGCTGTAAAAATAATTCTGTTTTCACATCTGAATCTCTAATGCTGAAATGAAAGAAGCTACAGAAAGTGTATTTCTCTGTTCCAAAGTTTAGTGTCTATTCAGGATTAATTTTTTTTTTCTTCTTAGAAAAATTTGCTGGATAAGGTGTTACCCTGATGGCCCTTAAATGTCTAGCATGCTCTAAAGGGGAAGTGCTAAGATAAAAAAGGTGAAAATGTGATTTTTATCCATGTTGACATTAGTTTTTTACCCTGTAAACAGCTCCATACAGTCACAGCAGCAGTTCCAGAGATTAACCAGTGTGACAATGGCTATAAGAAAGATGGTCAGATTAATTTCTTATCAAACTGAGTTGACTCAGCATAAGGAATGGAAACCATCTGATGTATTTTACAGATCAAAGCTAATTCTCCATTGACACACATGCACTTGAATAGGCGCATCTGTGTGACAGCTAAATTATAGGAGTGCTTTACACACACATTATCTTGTCACAACATAAGAACACCCTACTGCGCTAAAATACCTCTTTGAGAAGAAACATGTAATTTCCCCATATTGTTGGAGTGGATGCTAAACAGCTTCTTTCTTTTTACATATCTTTTATTTTCACCTTCTACAGGCATAAGGCAAGCAAAGTTTTTTAAAAAATTGAAAATGATTCATTTTATTTTAACTGTCTCTTTACCCTCTTTGCCTTCTGTCTAATGAAATGTGTTGGTACCTGTGTCTATGGCTGGGTGGAAAACGCTGAAGGAAAACAGTAATTCCATTTTAGAGTTTAGTTGCTTATTTAGAGTGAATTATTATAAGAATTGTTTCCTTTTCATGTATTAGGGAAAGTGAATGCTTTTTGGTTTGTGCCACCGGGATGAAAATTGTGTTTGGGGAAAACTTCATGAATATATGGCAACAGCTTTGTGGCACAACTTTCACACTCCCTAACAGTTGATACTGTCCAGTTTGAGACTAGGGTTAGGTCAACCCAGACTTTTGAAAACTTAATCTTTATTAAACCAAGGTGCTATAAATTGACACCAGCCTCTCACAGCTTCTTGTAAGTTCAATATATGGGGCCCAGGCTTGTCACAGGACACTGTTAGCAACTGAACTGAGACTGGGGCTGTTTGTGTCAGGGTTAGTTCGGTTTCCAGGGATGGGGCATCCACAGCTTCTCTGGGCAACCTGTTCCAGTGCCTCACCACCCTCATAGTAAAGAATTTTTTCATAATATCTAATCTAAATCTCCCCTCTTTCAGTTTAAAACCATTACCCCTTGTTCTATCACTACACTCCCTGATAAGGAGTCCCTCCCCATCTCTCCTGTATCCCCTTTAAGTACTGGAAGGGGCTCTAAGGTCTCTGACCTAAGGTCACCGACGCGAGGTGAAGGAGAGTGGCTGCCCTGCCTTTTAGCCTCCTAGCCACCGAGGCCTGGTTAGGCAGGGGGATCCAGAGGCAGCCTGCCCATGCCCCAGACAAAACTGAGCAGCCTGGTGCCTGCGGGGGGGACATCAGGGACCGCCGATGCCGCCGGCCCCATGGCTTGAGCAGGGCCCGGCGCTGAGGGGGCGGTTGGCTGGGCGCCATCTTTGTGGCCCGGCGCTGAGGGGGCGGCTGGCTGGGCGCCATATTTGTGGGGCCTCGCGGCCAGCGCTGCCTGCACCCAGCCAAGTTCAGTGCTGCCGCAGAAGGTTCCTCCTGAGGGACTGTTACAGCACTTTGGTGGTAACATTGTAAGAATAATTCAAGGTACTATTTTTTCATTTTTTTTATTATAATTTTTTTTTTATTTTTTTGATTTTTCCTCAGAAAGGCTTATTGCTCTGTGGAGCAGTGCTCGTGCACCATGACAGACCTGTTAAGGGTAAATGAATTTCTCTAGATGTTTAACAGTTTAGCACCCTCTTTTCTATTTTTTGACTACTAATTTCAACATTTTATACGTCTGTCTCATCAGTGGTACTGTTATAGAAGCTTTCCTCCCAGTTTATTTTAGTTTGTAGCATTACTGCTCTTTCTGGAAGAGCCTCCTGGTGCTCCAAATGTCGTCAGTGTTGTCCAGGGTTTGCCCTTGGCTTCTGGTGTTTACACAGCCAGGCAGGCCCTGGATAAATAAAACTGACCAAAGGAGAAGCATGCATTTCAGAAGTAGCTGGAATACCCCAATTTTCCCCGTTTTCAGTGTGGCCTGTGAGAGGCAGGTGGGCGTCATGGGCTGGCCAGGGCACTGTGCACTGAGAGACTGCAATGCTCGCTGAAGGTGCCTTCACCTGAAACGCTTGTGTGACTTCCATGTGTGTAAAGGGGTTTTACAGGCAACCTGATTTTTAATGCTGTCTAAAATGACGCCACACAAAAGTACAAAAGATGTCAAGTTCCTTTATGTTCTTTGTATAAACTGGGCAATGTTTTCTGTTTTCATGTATCATGCTTTGACTTATCATTATGTGAATAATGAACATGAGAGAAGTATCTTTTGTTTCTCAGTTTACCTAAGCCACTATTTTACAGAATTTCACAGCCATTTTCGGTTAGAGGACTAGACAGATCTATACCATCCTCTCCATCTCAACACCACTGACATTTTCCGTACCTATTCACCTGTCATTAAGCTCACACATCCTGAATCTCTCACATGAAGGCTGGTTGCCATGGAAAGACTTGTGATCCCATAAATGAATAAATTCTGTGTAAGAAAAACTCAAACATAGGTCTGATACTATTCCAGTAATATGGAGAAAACCGTGTGAAGGAATGGAAATGAATAATGTAAAAATGAACGTGTATTTCCTATTTAATATTCACATACATTCAGGATGTTTGTATTACAATATTACATCATCTTTTGTGCATACTCTGAAATATTGATTATCCAGTCTAAAACAGTAAAACGTAACACTGCACACTAGCAAGAATTTTGAATTACTAATTAATTAAATAGAGCTAGGGTAGTACATTCTCAACAAATGAATCCCTTTTTTTCTTCTTTTTTAAATCTATTGTAATCCTGTGTATATGCAATATAAAAATAATTACACCAGCTTTTTTCCGACAGTGTCTTTTGGTTTTGGTATGAATTAATCATTGGCATTCCATTGTGCTGTAAAGGAATGTATTTTCTTTTTCATAAGGCTGGACACACCAAGACTATTAAAGGAAGTGGTTATGTAATAGAATAATACATGAATGTGCTGAGTTATGAATGCAAAAAATGTGACACAATTTTGAATTTTTTACGGCCTGGTGTTTTCAGCATTTTCTCTTGAGAAAGGTAATTAACTTGTTACTATATATCGAATTTGTAATAGAATGAGAAAAAGTAATTTTCTTTATCTGTCATATTAGTGTCATAAGATAATTGATTCATGTGAAGGCTGATCTTGGCAAATATTTTCCTCAGGACCTCTGTAAAAAACAATGTTTTTTTTTTCTTAAGGAGGCTATCAATGTTCAGTTGAATATACTTAATGATGCTGTGCTCCAAATCCCTATTTGTGCCCTATATAAATATGTGTTTATAGTTTACCACATGGCATATGCTTAGTGGTTATGTGCCTGGAATCCTGCTGTGAAATGACAATTCATGGACAGCCACCATGAAGCATCAGGCTTGACTTCAAAGGAAAGCTGTCTTCACTGTTTGCGTACCAAACTAGTGGGCACTCAGGAAGCTGAGTAAAGACAAGGTCTTTGCTTTCCTTTCCTCTTTTGTTTTTCTTTTTTCCTTGCTTTCTTTCTCAATACATTATTTTCTGTGGTCGGCTGTTTTGTTTACAACCACAGCATCACTGTGTCTTTCACAGGAAACTGGTGGACAAGATGGAGATTCGCAGGGCCTTATTCTTGGCATCTAATGAAAGTTCTGCCTTTCTATCTGGAAGTTGAGAGAGCTAGGAGAGGTGAACTTTGAAATTAAGGGAGAAAGAATATGTTTATGGGAGAGTACTGTAAGTGGTTTTGTCCCAGTACTGGTGTAAAACCTTAATGAGTACAAAATAAACCCATGGTGCTATTATCTTGGCCATGATTTGACTATTGGATCAAGATTAAAGAATGTTCACACATTGCTGAGCTGTTAAATTCGGTATTGCTATTTAAGTATTTCTTTAGTTTACTCCCACACAAGCTTATAGT
The DNA here is from genome assembly GCF_964199755.1 of Larus michahellis. Classification (NCBI taxonomy): domain Eukaryota; kingdom Metazoa; phylum Chordata; class Aves; order Charadriiformes; family Laridae; genus Larus; species Larus michahellis. Next base: position 87,006,839 of record NC_133899.1, on the reverse strand, counting down.
CAAAGGTCTCTGCAAAGCATTTGATGGTAGAATTGGGAAATAATGAATGTTCTCATTTGTTTGTGTCTTTTTAAGAGGAATACCAGGAAACAAACAAATATTATGACTGTGAAGTCCTTAATTTTAAGCATTTTGAGTTTGACTCTTTTGGATATAAAGCAGTCTTAATGTGCCAGTGCCATTCCTGTACTTTATCTATTGTTAAAGATATATTCTGTTGAAGTTAATTTTGTCTGTGAGATTTGAGAAGTAAGAACCATGCGTCAATAATTTAAGGCACCATCACAGCTGAAGCTTGTTAGTTATCTTTATTTCCATCTTGGCATCCCATGAGTCAAGAAAAGCAATGACAACAGTAAGAAGGAGATTATTTTTAGAAACGTCTCAAGTAGAATGCATAAATGTTAAAATATAGATTGACTCTTCACTACTACGAAGTCTATTTTTGCCATTTCAGTATTTTCATTATTAGTCACTTTTATCCTGTGATGTAAGTGACACTTGCAAGAATTCTGTGTTAGGGAAGCTCTGAGTCTTGGTTTTGGGGAGTTTATGGCTAAGACTGTTCTTCACATGATCAGAATCAGTGCTGCCTACAAAAAACTCCTGAGTTTGTACCCAAGTTTGCCAGTGACACACTGAGTCACCTTATAAAGGAGATGATATTCCCTTTCCTCATCTTGGCTTTCCATCTGTGACATGAGAATAATAATTGTGACCTACTGAAGAGAAGCTCATTAAAGCCATATATACATTAGCGATTGAGGTTTGAACCTCACTTTGGTGCTGTGTAATGCAATATACCGAGTGAATGTTGTTGACATACTTTCTTTAAGACTGTTAGTTCAGTATGAATACAGGGAGAAGGGGGCTTTGAACAGAAGACAGTTCCTTCTTTGAAGTGAATGTGCATACACTACATGCTGAGACAGGGACATATTGTTCTATTTTACACGAGTTACTCAAGCTCTGCATCTAGGGTTACACAGGAGAGTAAGACTGAGCCAAAGACCTAACTAAACATTCAATGGCGTATCAAGAAAATTATCTTCTGTGTCTGGCTTCTGTTTGTACTCATTTGGGTGCATCCTCCATGTCTAGTGATAAGAACTATTTGAATTAAGAGAAAAAAGAGAAATGAAACTCTCAGCAAAGACCCTGCTGGGCAGTACATTTCATAGTTTTTCAGGACAGATACACTTCACTGGCTAAGCAACATCTCTCCTGACAGTTATCTGAAAAGCTAAATCTTAAAATTATGAGGGAGCTAGCCCCACTTCTAGATATATATTCTACCTCCGTGTCTTGCACAAAAATTTATGGTAACTGGTAGACTGGAGGAAATGCTTAGTCTGCTGGGCTTGTCACAGAACTCTTTGTGAATCAACAGTAATCAGATAGGTGATTTCCTATATAGGCCCTAACATAGCAAACTATTTAAGTGTAGACACCTTTTGAAATTACAAATACTTCCTTTACCTCTCATTAACATTTATCTCAAAAATATTTCTAAAACTTTGGAGCCACCGAAAGAAATAGATTTCTTCGAGGTGTCCAGGGGATCACTTAGTCAGGCTGTGCACTGTTCATACAGAGTAAAAGTAAAGCAGGCAGGTAGTTACAATCCAAACCTGTGCAAAATCCAGCTTCAGCTGGCTTGAAATTGCTGGTGATTCCCACAAGATGAAAAAGTTTGAAATCTCCTAGAAATTCACATTTAGTGCTTCACATTTAGTCTTAGCGAATCACTTTTGCAAAGGCTTTTGTCGAAGATTTAATGTTGGACCTAACATGACTTCCCTTAAACCACCTTCCATTTATTTTCTTTAAGTAGCTATTACACTAAGCTTTCATAGAATGAAATTACATGTTGCATTTTTTCTGGTAAATGTTTATGCTTGAGTGTCATTGTTAAAATAATTACCTAAACATTGATTTATCCATTTTGGTGGCACTACATATTTCAGTCCATTTGAATGTATTTGTGTATTTCTCCTATGGTAATTCATAGTAAAAAAAGTCAGTTTTATCATATGTTAGGTATTCATCCTGTAGATAGATAATTGTTCATTTCTCTATGAGCTTTCTGACCAATAAGTATGTAAATACATACAGAAAATGATGTAAAACACTTTTTAATAATAAGTTAGCATGGAAGGAGTTTGGCTAAGCAAGAGTTTCTCCAGTAAGAGATATTTTTCAGTATAAAAGTAGTGAATATTCATTAAAAAAAAATTGGTTTCTTCCAAAACATTCTCTATGCCTTTAAGTACATATAAAACAAAATAATTTACAAAACAGCAACTCAAACCTTGTGGAAGTTGATGAGAAACACATCGAGTGTTCCAGGGGCCTGATCCTCTAAATAATTATGCACATGAATAACATTATGTTTGAAAAGATTGCAGCTGATTTTAAGTGAGCGTGTTAGGGTAAGGCTAAAAACATAAATGTGGTGCAAATGTGTAAAGATCATGATCTGTCATGGTAAGAACATTACTTGTTTCAGGAATGGTCTCCAGCTGATGAACCTGCTTGAGGAACATAAGTTCCATAACTTATGTTATGGAGTGAACATAAACAGGAGTGAAGTCCCAGATAAGAACAACCAAACCCTTGGAAGCTTTCTAGAATATGTCCAGCAAAGTCACATAATTAGCTATCCAAAGGAAATTTTAGTAGACTTAGTGCCTGGTCTATCAACACTATATCTGAAAGTGATAAAGATGAGCAGTCACTTGCTGGCATGTTCCACCCGCTATGTAAGACATGCATCATATCATTTCAGATTCACTTTTTGCGAGTGGTCCTTTAGTGAAGCAGCCTTGTCTGAGTGAATGCAACTGAACCAAATTCACGCAGCAAAACCTTTTCAAAAACGTCTTTATTCTTTGCTAAGTTCACATCTTATCCTTAGTCCATGAAGGGCCTCTGTGCATTTGGAAGCCATAACGTCCCTAGATTCACCTCACAGTGAGGTGTCAATAGGGATGACTACAGCATGAACGAACACAGGGACAGATCCTGTCTCATACTAAGAAGAAATAACTCCGGAGCACTTTGCTGGATCTGTTGAGATGCCAGTGCTGCTGTTTCTACCATACCAGCCTAGAAAGCCTGCTTTTTTACATAGTTTGTTCACATGCCAGGAGTCACTTTGATTTTAATTTGTATTTTTATTTATTGGTTATAGTCTTGCTAATTACTTTTTAGCTGTTTTAGGTGTGGACTAAGTTGTGTATAATATAGCGTCTGTATTGTAAGTGCAAATCTCCAGTGAAACAACTAATAGCATCTTAAAAAGTACATTTCGGTAGTCCAGTTCACTAAGGTTAATATTTGTCAAATGCTCCCCTGAGACTTATTTGCTTTCCTGCCTAACATGGCAATCCGTCCTTCTTGCCTCAAACTGTTAAGGCATTTAAAAGCTGTCGCAAATGTTGGCAGTAGTCTCCTTTTTGTGGCTAAATTCTTCACTGACCCGCTTGCAGGTGCAGTAGTTTATGTGAAAACTAGATGAGAATACTGTAATATAGGGAGAGCAATGAGTCGAGTGAGGACAGGGAGTGAATTTGGAAAATGCTGGTAGGTCAAATTCAATTCTTTCTCTGTCCTTCCATGCCAGATATTTGAGTCGGAAGTGCCCTATAAGATCTTCTAAGATCTTAGCTGAAGGAGATGAGAATGATTGCCATGAAATGAAAAATTTTACTTTGACTCATGTCCTTTTGTGAAGTTTTGTCCTGGTTATTAATTGGCAGCAGCTTTTTCTTTATAGAGGGTAAGGTCCCCCAACCAGACAAAGAAAAAAAGGTTCAAACTTTTCCCAAGTGCAGACTAAAACTAGAGTCAGAAATGAACTCATTTTGTGTGTTTTCACACCACTTCTACTTCAGCGCTGGAACAGAACAAGGATATGTAGACATGTATGCCACTGAGAGGAAAAAAGTTGACGTTCAAACAGTTTCATGTTACAATCTATTTGAGACTCACAGAAAATGTGAGCTGATTCGTATTTCCCAGATAGCTAATTAGGTTTATTGTGGGAACAAAACCATTTGATTGGAGAAACATAAGTTGGAAAATATCTGTGTTCGCTTAACTGGTAAAATAACTGTGGTTGTTCTCTTGCTTTTCTTTAGATGTGTGGCGGACTCTTCATGTGTTCTTGGTGTGCAGCATTAAGTTTGCTGTTACTGACATGCTTTGATTCTATCCTCTGCCTAATTACAAGTACCCAAAAGACAAATGGATATTCCCCCTTCTTTTTCAGAGACATTGGTTGTTTTTTTTTTTTCTTTTATCGAGAGGAAGGAAAACAAAATCTTTGTCAAAATAAGAACACTAGAGTCTAACCTTATGGAAAATAAACAAGGTATGGAAATTAATCCTACCTTGGAATACTTAAATTGCTTTGAAAACTTGTGGCCTAGCTTTCACGTTGAGCATAAAATCCTCAAACTGTAAATCCTAACTATGTTTCTTATATTTTCTCCATTAAAGACCCTCAGAAAAATCTTTTAGTGATATCCTGACTGTGTTCATGTATGAGATATTCTCTCCTAAATTATACACTGGCCTGGAATAGCATTAAAATAGCAGGAAAGAGAATATAAAGATATTGTTTGAATTAAGGGCAAATATGGACATTTCCTTTATTCTCTGCCAAAGTTCATTTGAGAACACTCAAAATATTAAAGATAGAACTAGGATTTTTTAAAAAGTATTTAATGAAAGACCTTGTTTACAGACATGTTCATGTTTGAGTTATTTTCTAGTGAAAATTACTGAAGAATACTTCTTTACTTTCCATAGAAAAGACCTACCCTTAATTTCTTTTTGATGCAATAACAACCCCTACATTTTTCAAGAAAGTATTTTATTGTAATTCAGTGCTTTTACATTTGTTGTTGTTACATCTTTTAAGAATGTGTATCAAGAACAGATTGCATTCTGTGCTAGTTTTGTGAATAAAAGGCTAGGAATTGTCGTTGAAACAAATCTTTCAAGTTTTCAATTTTCAAGGCTGGTCTCAAGATAGACTTGTGTTGTTTTAATTTTATGTTTGTGTATTTAATGCAGTTGCACCTTTTATATTTCAACCACTTTGCTAAAAATAAAAAAAAATAATCCTCACAATAAACCTTTAGGTTTGGTACCGTTATTAAAATACTAGCATTGGTAGTGGCGGCTTGCCTCCAAATGGAAGTAGTGTTTGTATATATATTCAGTTTAGTAAATGGAAGAGGCATTTGTTTTTCAGAAGGTGGTGATTTCCTACATCTTAATAGGAAGTTTTATTTAGGATGCCCCAAGTGGAATGCCTGCAATCACAAATGCTTTTTTTATTTATGTCCATCTCTGCAGGTGGCAGAGGATACCCAAGTGGAAGAGTCCAACTTTCTTAGCTTTGGTGAAGAGATCTGGGAGTAAAGGCTTGACATTGCACATGGTACAGAATGGCATGTTTCTAGAACACGGAAGGTAAGGGCTTCATATGTGGGGTTTTCCCAACTAACTTATTCTTTGGCAATTTTGGCATTTAGTAAACATCAGGTTGCGTTTTGCTATGCAAAACAATCAAGAGCCAGTACTTTGCGCTGCAGCTCTACACTGTAAATTTGTATTACTGTTGGTCAAGCTTTGAGCACTGTGTTAGATTTGGAAAACATTTTAGAGTAAATATGGTATTTGTAGAGACAGCAATGGTTAAGGTCATGAGGTAAAACATTAAAGGAATGTTTTAAACATTTTTACATGGCTCTCTTGGCTATGTGAAGTTTTTTGAGTCATCTATAGACAGTTTGCTTCTTTGTAACACCCATTACATGACTTCTTAATTCTGAGTCAGCAGTTACCTAAAGTCAGCAAGCATTTTTACTTGCACAAGATTGTAAACTCACAAGTAATGCTATATGTGCTGAGGATTAGGGAGTCATGAGACTGCTCAAATAGTTAGTTTTGAATTGGGAAGTCTAAGAGGGCATAAAAGGCAGTGGTGGTTGTTGTTCTAAGCAGCTGTGTCCCAGAGAAAATGAGGAATATCATGGCAGCCTCAGAGGATGAGTTGAGCTGCTTCTTTGCTGCTGTGTAGTTGTAGAAAGAGGTCTGCTGAGAACAAAAATGCATTCGTTAAACAATTAGGATTTTTGCAAGATCGTGTATTGTAATGAAGATCTCACACATACACGAATTGCAAAGTTCAGGCTCCAAAGTAGACTACTGCACTATTGTTCCTTTCCTTAGGAAAGGCTGCTTCTTTTGCCAGCTCATATTGTGGTTTGCTGGTGTCATTAAACGCTCATTAATAGTGAAACCAAGCCTTGCAAATGTTTTCCACATTTGGACTGGGATTCAAGCCTCTGGACAATACAAAGACAGAGATGGCGCTTTCTCTCTAATGTTGCTGCAGTGGAAAAGTTTGTGTCACACATCCTGAAGTCACTTAACTGACTTAAATATGGAGAAGTAAGCTCTGTACTCAAGTGATCTATTATTAATAAAATATTCCTTATCAAGAGTACTGGTCACCTGTTTCATTCCTTTCCCATGATAAAGTAGCTTTCTCATTGGAAATAATGTCACAGATTGGCACAAATTAAATATTCTCAATGTCTTACATTCTTACTGCGTGCAAACTGAACACAGATGTGAACTGTAGGAAAGTGGCCAGATTTTCTGTCAATTTGGCAGACAGTATATGGAAAGCCTTACAGTAGCTGGCAATTTTGGGGACTGCAAAAAGGTCAGACATACTTTTATTACATAAATGTGTATAGCATTACCCTTAATAAGATTTTTCTTTTTCCTCCTCAACTGCTGTTTTAATTTGCAGTGAGGAAAGAGTGGAGAGTTCTATGCTATTTTGTTCTTTGTTTTTTTGTTGTGTGTTTTTTTTTTAAACTTATGTGTCACTTTTATTAAGCTACAAATGGTATTTTACATTGTAATAAAACAAAAGCAAATCTTATTTTATGCAGTTTACTGAGAAGACACATGAACAGAATTGAAATGTAAATTAGCACACAACACTGAGGAGTTTTATGGCATTTATATCACAATAAAACCAAGTAGTATGTATAGATTTGCAATGTAGCAAAACACTCTGCACAAATAAGATGCATTCAATGCCATCTGCATGAAGTTATATATCTGCAAGCCTTTGATATTTTTTTTTAATTTAGTCATGATAATAGTATGAATATGGAGTTGGTACAGTTCTCTTCAGGGAAGTTATTGAGGGTAAAATGGATTGTGGGTGAACATGCCAAGTGCTACGTGCAGAAAGGAGTGGTCTTTTAAAATCAATAAACATCACTTACTTTAAACCACTAATGATCTACATACATGTTTTGGGAATTACAACTTTATTATGTTTTAGTGAGATATTGGAACAACTTGTGGCTAAATCTGTCAGCGCAGTAGACCACAGTCTTGTTATTTTTCTGTTTTTCAAAGTAGAGCTTACACCAACATATAAGTGTTTAAATAACATTGAAACAGATCTGCACAGAAAACAATACCTCCCAGATTTTTTTCTTCTTTATAAATAATCCCTGTCGAAAACTCTAATAATGATTGAAAGGTCTATGAAAAGGAGCACTTAGAGGCGTATATCTAAAATAAAGTGATCTAAAGGTTACACATTTGCACCTTAGTTCTGGACACATATGCAATTGTTTAGATTGCATGGGGAAATAGTGCCTGTGAAGCACAAGCAGTGCTTGGGATCCCAGATAAAATTTTGAAGTTTTCATCTCAAACTATCCATGAAATACTTTCTTTCACAAAAAAAAAAAACAAACACACACACACGCATATGCTTTATTTTGTGCTTGAATCAGTTTCTGATGCTTCACAGTTATACTATCTAGTTTGTATTATCCTCAACTCCAGGGCCCTTCAAGTGTTTGTGTGTATTTGTGTGTGGTTGTTCATGGATAAACAAACAAGACCTGACTATTTCAAAGAGGTAAGCAATAAGAAGGGAGTGGGATTGTTTTTCAAGATGTGTAGGCCTATAAGTAATGAGATGAAAATAGAAACAATAAAGAGAAGACTGAGTGCCAGAAAACGTCTCAAAAATTTTTAACTATGGAGTTTGGAGAGCATGAGAACTGATACAACCTTATAGTCCAAGACATTTAGAACTCAACAGGCCTAAAGACCAGAAAATGGTCTTCAGAAAACAGTACAACCGTGGAGGAGGACACATTTTGGTGATGTAATTTACTTCTCATGTATTTTCAGCATCTTTCACAGCTCTCTGGAGCATCCTTCTTTGGGCTACACCGGAATAGGTCTTCATTGGCTGCAGACACAACAGCTGATGCTTGCTCTCTCCAGACTAAGGTCATTTTCTTTTTCACATTACTCTTTTGGTAATATTTCCATTTTGATGGTAAGAGGCTCAAGAGTATTCTAAGCCTTCAAAGAACTCTGTTACTACTGTGGCAGTTTATACATGGTACAACTTGATTGGGAATCTGAGATTTGTTCTAGGAACATTAGCATTTGTATATTGTTATTATGTATAGAGATAGGATGAATTTTACAGCTATCATTCATCATGGTAGAGATCTGCCATCCCATAAATGGTCTGTCTGAAGCTATGGAGTTACTCATAGAAGAGTAGCAGGTATAAATCTTAAGTCTTTTTACTATCAAAAACATAGTTAAAAATGTGGTATTTTATTTTGTTGAACAAAATCTGGAACAATTCTTGTTTCATTGAAAAAGTATTTAATTAAGATTGATTTGAATTCAGACTTGCATCTGTACTTATCTTGATTATTAAAATATATCTGATGACCTTTCATTTCTATACCAAATGGATTTAAAGCAAATTACCGCGTGTGCCTCCACACGCTGCTGTTGCACATAACAGAACAATATGAGCTCCCTCTTGTGGTCGAAAAACACTTCTCATTCCCCAAACTGAATCAAGAGTACCTTCAACAAAGCGGCTAAAAAAGTTTCTTATGTAATTCCTGGACTTCATTAAAGGATAATTCCCGGATGCCCCTCAGTATTACCAAGAAAAGAGATTTAAAAGCGTGGCATAAAAAAGGGTAGCACTGGGGGTCATTCTAACCAGAAAGGAAAAGCTTCTCAATACATTGTGTTTAAAATCCTGAATAACCATGCCAGATATGCAAGCAGAGAGTTCTTAGTCTAACAGAACATATTTTTTAACCATTAACATCAAGACAAGGAGCATGTTTTCATTAAGATGGAAAGAATAATTAAACAACTTCTGGGCTGACAGACACTGCGAAATAAGCTACTCATTGTAGGCAAAGACTGAAAATTCTTAGAAAACTGTGGAGAAAAACAGTCTTCCCACACAAAAATAATAGTTAGGAAGTGACAACTTCATCAGTAGTACTATTTTACAGGTTTGCAGCCCAGAGCCTGTTTATAATTGTTTCTTGTTTAACAAGATTACTTTTGCTCCTGTTAATGAATCAGATAGAAAACAGTATAATGACACTGAAATTGTGGCTTATTTAGTCTGTACCTAATGCTCTTTCTTGAGGGAGTTAATGTCATGTGGCTCATGCCCTGTGTTTACGAAACAGTAGGAAATGGGAAACTTAGACTTGAACTAAAAGAGCATACAAACTTATAGACTCATATTGTGTCAAATAGATACTTACTTTGTTTTCTAATCTGTGATTTTTATTTTTAAATAGCTAAGTTGTTTATTTTTAGAAAAATGTTTGTCAGCTGGGGGACTAACGGTAAGTGGTATGTTGTTCTGTTTTCAGCGGTGCAATGATTATGGACACCTAATGGTTTTTATAATGACATCTTAAATGGTTTATTGTAGATTGTCCTCTTAACTATTTTAGATCACAACAAGAAATACCCAACATCAGCTTTTGCATCATATGATCAAGATCTTGCAAAGGATCTCTCCTAACTTGAGGAGTTAATAGATAGTAATTTTGTTGTCATCTGTGTGATAGCGTTAGTTTATCTGGGAAGTAATCCAGGAAAAACGAGGTCAGAAGGTATTTCCCTGAAAGGAGGTATATGTAGACAAGGTGACAATACACCTCCTCAGTGTTGAATGAAAGATGGATTGGGATTGTTCATTAATCTTTTACCAAATGTCATTTCTTTGGCAGAAGACAAAAGTTGCACAAGAGACTCAGAGACCTTAGAAAGAACTGAAGAATAATCTAAGTAGGGGAAGGGAATAGGAAGACTTTATTTCCAAAGTGTAACTTAAACCCATTTATAATTAGATTGAAAGCATGCTGGTATGATACCTTTATTCTAGACTAGATTCTCTTGCACAAGAGCATGGACTTGATTATATTCAGGAACAATTCAAGCCAGACTTTCAAAAGTTATCTGCTGGGTTTTTTTTGGTGGGATGACTTTAAGAACACTGGCTGCATGGAGATTAAGTGAGCAGTAGTGAATATTTCTGTTAAAAAAGAATAAAACATAGGAGCATCTAATGATAGAGACAAGCCGGTTATCATAGTTTGAGAATTAACCTTACAAAGAGAAAAGATGGAGACAAATGAACAGCTCTGCTTTCTAGAGTGCAAATAACTTGTCAAGCTGTCGAAGAGAATGGTTTTGCCATTTATCAGATTGTCCTATTCTTTGAAATGCTTAAACCTTCTGTCAATCACTTTTGACCCACTTGTTTAGTTTTCAAACATTCTCTAGACTACCTGCAGGAGAAGAGCTTTAACAAATGGTGATTTCCTTTAAAGCATAGTTTACTTCAAGAAGCATTTTCCAATCCATATGTGATTATAAACTTTAAAGGAAAATAGGAAGATGAAAGTTTAACTGGAGAAACCCATTGGTAAGCATACTGATTTTTATGACTTTTTAATTGAAAAATGATAATTCTGTAGCTTTCCTAGAATAGCAGTTTTGTAGCAGATATGCTACAATTACTTTTTTAATTTACACATTTTTTTCATGTTTTTCCATTTGTTCTTTTGCTTTCTTTCTTACACTCTTCAGTTAATTTGGTTGTTTTTGTCTTTCTTTTCTTGCTCTTACTTCCTTAACTACAACACCATATGAAGCCAGAGAAAACCTCACTAGCTCATAGCGTTGCTTAGCAATGTCATGCATCTCTTGTTGTCTGTTATGAAGCCATGGTATCCTGGTCTTTCAACAAAGATTGCTACATCACTGCTTTGCTATAGGTCCAATTTTTTTCCCTGAGATTTCTGATAAGAGATGATGTGTCTAGACAGCATACATAAGAGATTACCTTCTATCCATTATAATATAATTAGACCAAGCCATACCAAAGCTCACCAAGATTTTATGTTTAAAAGGTCAACAGCTTTTATTCCATATTTCAAAGATAAGCACCTTACATTGTGCTTAATATGTAGAGTGCTGTGCCTGAAAGAAAAGGAACTTCAAAAGATTCCTCCTTCTATTATATCATTCAAAATAGACATTTGATACTGTAATACGTCCATTTTAACTTCTGTGATTCATGGAGCTAGAGATAAAAATAGGTCAGCTATGCCCCTACTGGTACAGGATTATTCCCTGAAATATATTTTCTATTTCTAAGTCCAGAGTAGATTTAACTATCTCAAGTGAGGATTTACATTTATTAAACTGGAGGGCTGTTCTTTGGTGGTCTAATATATTATCATTTATTATTTGTATTATGGCAGAAATTGGAGAGCTCAACTGAAATTAGGATCCCACTGTGCAAGGTACTCCATGAACACATAGCATGAAGTAATTTTTCCCCTGAAGGGTTTACAGTTTAAATAGATAAAACAAAGACTGAGAAAGTGGCCGTACCAATATCCCCATTTTAGTAAAGCACAACTAAAGCAATGAGAGATGAGCTGCTCCTGGGCTTGCTGATAATATGTATAACAGACCTGATAAGTGAGTCCAGAGCTGCTGCATTCTAGCCTTGTGCATTACCTAGAAACAGGTTTTTGTGATTGAAGTCAGCTGTCCTTGGAGGATTTGACTACTAGATTATTTTTTTCTATAATCTCTTGCCTGTTTTGGGGTTTATAAAATTCACAAGATTACTCTGAATTATGCAATTTCCAGTGTTGAATAGTCCTGCTCATTGACTATACCACTCAAACATCTCAAGAAACTTATCAGGCAACCCACTTTTTTAGATCTCCTCCTATTGTTCACCAAAATGTACTTGTTGAGTTTTTCCTTTTTATTTTTCCCCTTTCTCTGTCAGGTCATTTCTTACTCTTCTCTGAGTTCATTATATTTTTCTTTAGCTTTGTAATTCAGAATTCCCAGAATTGAATGCAGTATCACTGATCAGTTTTGCCAAAGTTCTACAAAATAGAGAAGCTGGCTTTAGTTTTTCCAAGTAGTCACTGTCTGGCATATTCTATAACTGGAAATATTTCTCCTTGCAAATATTTATCTGCCTGGTAAAGATCAGTAAGGCAAATCTAAACTAAAACAATAGGGCATGGTTCTGAACAGCTTAGTGTTATAAAGCTAGCATGTCAAGTTTGCAGACTTTTAAAAACAAACTGTTGTGGTTTAACCCCAGACGGCAGCTAAGCAGCACACAGCAGCTCACTCACTCTCCCTCGGCGGGATGGGGGAGAGTGTCGGAAGGGTAAAAGTGAGAAAACTTGTGGGTTAAGATAAAGACAGTTTAATAAGTAGAGCAAAAGCCACATGCACAAGGAAAGCAAAAATAAGGAATTTGTTCACTACTTCCCATTGGCAGGCAGGTGTTCAGCCATCTCCAGGAAAGCTGGGCTCCATCATGTATAATAGTTACTTGGGAAGACAAATGCCATCACTCTGAATGTCCCGCCTTCCTTCTTCTTCCCCCAGCTTTTATTGCTGAGCATGACATCGTATGGTACGGAACATCCCTTTGGTTGGTTGGGGTCAACTGCCCCCGCGGTGTTCCCTCCCAACTTCTTGTGCACTCCCAGCCTACTCACTGGCGGGGTGGTTTGAGGAGCAGAAAAGACCTTGACTCTGTGTAAGCACTGCTCAGCAATAATGAAAATATCCCTGTATTATCAACACTGTTTTCAGCACAAATCCAAAACCTAGCCCCATACTAGCTACTATGAAGAAAATTAACTCTATCCCAGCCAAAACCAGCACACAAACTTATTTCTTTTTGGCCACCATAGTTGAGAGTATCTCTTCAGTACTACAGATAAGTCTTGTTTTGCTGACGTGTTTTGCTTATTAGGCTTTTATAGCAGGATAGTGATGTATTCTGGGACATAATGATCTGTATCATTGCTTGTCTGACAGTGGATTTTGAGACATACCTGAAAAGTTCCTTCTTAAACATATTTAAGAATATCTTTTCAATAAGAGGAAGGTAGTGTTATGTATGCCCATGCTGTGGTAACTGATTGGGAGGTAAGGGCTTACCAACATTCTGCTCCTTATTCTATCTGGAAAAGCAGGATAAAAATTGAATTGGGAATATATATTGAGAGCACAATTTGTATGCTGAATGTTCTCAGACCTAAACTAGGAAACAGTTGAGGAATGTCCATTGAGATTTGGCTGTTTTACAGTGATTTCATGGTTGCTTCGTGTTGTGATTGATGCCTTCAGTCGACTAGTGTGTGAGGTTGTTGAACATGCTTTTCATCAAGGACATGCAGCTTGCCATTTATGGACCTAATGTGGTAGCAGCCATACAGGACAGGGTGTTACTGCCAGTAGGCTGTGGGTAGTGGGCACAGAATTAACCATTTCAGAAGTCAAGTTGGGAGGACTAGAACAGAAGTTTCATTGGTGATTGTTGTTTTTACTTGGAAAAATGTAAGTAGTAAATTAAATAAATTTTCCTCCTGCTAAACAATGATTTATGGAATTTTTTTCAACATTATAGTAAAAAGGCTTTAATGTATACTACCCGTCTGTTTTTATCTTCAAGTCATCTACACTTCCTCTTACCTTCTTGCGGCATTTTGCAAACCTTTCTTCACAGATCCTAAGCCTTCGAATAAAATCAGACTTACCATTATTAGATCTAATATGCAAATTGCAATGGTCATAGTTGGCTTTTTCACATTCAATACAATTTTCTTAAGTATTTTCATAAATAAAAATGTGAGGAGGAAATCAGAATTATTTGGAATGAAAGTCAAAATATTTCTTTAGGATATTCCCAAGTGAGATCTCTGCCATATCAAAATTTTGGAATACAAGTTTTCAATTTCCAAGTAACTTCACAGTGACAAAAGAAACTAACAAAATATGGAACAGAACATCCCTTCTGAGGTATTCCTAACCATATTATATGCGCTTTCCACGCACTACCCTTTTTTCCTCATCAGTTGCTGAAAATACTTCCAGCAACTCTCCCCAAGTATAATATTCCTTGCAGGGTGGCAATGCCGTGAAAGGGAGTCTATTCATGTCTCTATTAATTTTTTTCTTTTCTCAGTTTAGACTAATACATCTACCCCCTCTCACCCAACCAACGATGTATTTTCTGATTTAACATTGAAGACAACAGGAGAGAAAATGGCAGCAGATTTCAATATGTTAGCAGCAGAAAGAATGCTAACAGCTCACTATTTTGGGGAAAAATAGAAGCCAGTGTCTTCAGGCTCAGACATCTGTTTCGTACAATTTGCCAAGAAATGCCATAGCTGTGAGCTCTAGTATCATTAATTAGCATAATATAGCTAGTATTGAAGTGATTGTTTTAAAAGATTAAAGAAAATACATTGTATGTGTATTTCGTGTTTTCTCATACGCTGCTAAGTTTTCATTATTCTTCTTCACAATTGCCACTACTGACTTATTTAATCATTTGTTTGTTTTGCTCAGAACTGATGATGCTATAATGATACTATGCTGTGCATCTTCTTAATCTATAACAAACTACTGAAAGGCAATTAGTGCTGTCAGGCACACTAAGCAGCCACTGATGCAAACTTTTGTTCTACAGCATACTTTGTTGTTCAGCCAGCTTTATCCAAGACCATGGTGCCCTCCAGCCAGCAATGAATCAGTAACTAACACAACACAACTGTTGTACCAACTGTGCAAGTTAAGCAAGGAAGTGATTGCTTTTGTCGGTGTTTTAGTTCCTTATACTCTTTACTCTGCCTACAGCAGAGGCTTTACGATTTAGGTTGGTCCTGGAGCAGCTGCTATGTGCAGCTCAGCCACAGAACAGGAAAAAGGTGTAGAGTCTAAAATGAACATACAATATTTATTATGTGTATGGGTTGGCTTTTATTCTTAGAGTGCCTTGTTTTCCTGCTCTTCTCATTCCTGGAGTAGTGCCTCAGATGCAAAACAAAATTGCTGCAGTTGAGAGATACACAATCGAGTCTAGCGTATCAAGGGTTATTCTTGCTGCATTGCATTTCATGTCTTCCTCTTCTACCCCTTGTTTGTGGGTATATGTATAATCTGCTTAGTTCAGTCAATCCACCTATGTGTTATATGTTGCCCCCATAATCCTGTCTCCTGCTTCGTGGGTTAGTCAGATTTTAAGGGTCAGTTAGAAATTCAATGTTAACTGACTTAAATTCTTTTTATTTTACTAAGCACGTTGCTGGTGCATAAAGGCCATAATGAAGAAATCAAATTGAATCTTCACTGAGGCCTTGAAGAGTTGACTAGCCTGTGTTATTAAAAATAATGCAAAAAATATTTCATTTCCTTTTTTTAATCTTGTATTTTATAGCCTTATTTTTTTAATTCTAACGTGAAAAATGTATTTAATCACAACAGTTATTTTCAGTAGGCAGCAGATACTGCGGCAACAGTGAAACCCTAGTTGATTATCTTACTGGACAGTACCTGTCATTGCTTGTAAGTTGTTTAGTATTTTTCAAATATAGCCAGGTCTTTATATTACTGTTTTAACTTACGTAGGATATAGGAAATTACAAATATTGTAATGTGTCTTAAAATCAGGTCAAAGGGAGATGTATCTTTTTTTTTTTTTCCCAATGGAATTTGAAAATGTGCATGATCTGTCCTACCTATGTCAGGAGTTACACCATATAAAAATGTTAATTTAAACATCAGCATTAGAAAAGCACCCTGCTTGCTTGAGGACATATTTTTATTTTCATGAAACCTAGACCATGAATTTTAAGCTGATTATGCAGGTTTACTAGTCTAACTTCCTGTGTAGACATACTCAAGGTTACAGCTTCGTGTTACAGCTGAGTTAATATAAAATCATGCTGTTATCAAAATGGTGATTGGATTCAGCTGCTGCTGCTTGATCAGCTGTAAGGAAGACAGACATAAGAGTATGATATGAGCTGGGCTGGAGCAGAACATCCTTCGTAGACCATGGTGAGCTTTAGAGTAGTTGAGCTGTAACTTCAAACTTTCTTCTTATTCTGAGATGGGTGTGCTGCTTTCATTTTGCTGTTGTTATTCAAAAACCTTCCTGTGTGGCACAGGAAAAAAAAATAAAAATTCATGGAAACAATTATAGTTTATAGCTGATTGTATGCCTCTGTTGGTAAGAATAACAATTCTTCCTCAGGTGGTTAAGGCCTACAATTACTTATAACTTGCTACTAACAGAACTTAAGAATTCGTACCAAGTACTGGCAGACATGGTAATAAGGGTTCTTGTAACCACCAAAATGAGAGAGAAAGAATGATCCGAAGATGGGGTATTTGGGAGATCCTGACTAAGTGTTGTCTATATAGACCATACACAGATATACATATATATATATATATATATATATAGACCATGCTACGGATTTTCTGTGTTTTTCTGCGCAAATATAGTGTATTTCTCTGTCTTTCTGTATTACTGAAGGATTTATAAAATATCACATAATGGGACCCTCAATGGGTGAGATGAAAATAATCAAACAAAATAGAAAGTTGTCTAGATTGTTTTTCTGAATTGTTAGAAAGATAACCTAACCATTACATATTTAAATATGTGTCTATACAAGGGGTGTGCATATATCCTTGTCCTTGACTACTTGACGCTTCCCATCCCTGGAAGTGTTCAGGGCCAGGCTGGATGGGGCTTTTGAACAACCTGGTCTAGTGGGAGGTGTCACTGCCCATGGCAGGGGAGTTGGAACGAGATGATCTTTAAGGTCCCTTCCAACCCAAACCGTTCTATGATTCTATGAAATAGTGATGATGTGTGAAACGCATTGGAGAAAGAAACCATAGGCTATGATAGCTGTATTAATAAATTTGAAAGAAAAAAAAATAAATAGGGAAATAATATCTATTTTTTTCCAAAAGGATTGAAAGCTATTTTGTACATAATAGTTCTGGTGGAAGTATCAGCCAAGCTACTTTCTTGAAGTCTTAGTGGTCAGGCTATAAATCATTAGATGGAATTTTCCATTCACAGTAATATAATTAAGTTGCATTTGAACATCTTATTACATGAAGACATGCAACTGAGTGGGATTCGTCAAGAGTCTTTGCAGTTAGCTCACATAAAGAAGTTATTTCTCTTTTGGCCCATCATCAGGTCTGAGTATAGTGTCAGACATCTGATTAACACAGAAAATCATAGGCTTGCTGAATCATTTGATATTTCTTGGAGAATAAAGGGGACTATAAAAGAGAACATGAATAATTCATATACAGGACTATCCAAAGTAATTTTCTGATGATGTGGTTTCTCCCCCCTTTCTGAAATGAACTTTTCTTTTAAAAGCCAGTGTGATAAAAGTGCATTTCTGTAGTGCGGAGACGTCTTCCTTTTCAAATGTTTATCTTATAAAGCAGAAGTGTCACAAATGTTGAAAATAGGAAGAAGAGAGACAAAAATAAATTGGAATTTCTTTACCACAGAGAACTGTAGGGTGTGAAAATAAACCGACTTGTTATTTCAGGAGATTTAGTCATAACAGCAGAAAACTATACTTTCGGTGGAGGGTACAACTAATTTTTAAGAGCATCACCCTGTCACAAAATGTAAACTGTGAACTTGGCGTGGTATTTTCCTTCCGCGGAGTGCTTGGGAGGAGATGAAAAATAGAATCCTCCCCAGTCTGCTTCATTGCCACAGCTACATTTAATGGGCTGTGCTGGGGTGCTAAGAAATACAATCTGGAAAATTTTGCTCTAGTGGTTTAACATGTTAAAGTCCTGAGTGTTTTTTCTGCTGACTATCTCATCTCTAGGTTACCATCTCCATTTAAGTGTTGGCAGACAAAAAGGCTTAAGCAGATTAAGTCTCTTACTATCCTTACCCTTCCTATTTTCCAGGATCTCCCTGATTTTTGAGTCTGTATAGCCTTATTCCAACCCTTTTTACTGTTATCACGTGAAGTGCTTATGCACAATAGAGGCTTGAGCCTCCCTAAACAAAGGTTCCTGGCAAGCAATAGAAATTGTTATCTCTGGAGAAAAATAATAATCTTGTTTTGTAATATCAAGTGCAATGGAATAGGCTTTTGTGATGAATTAGCAGCGCAATCTGGGACTACTGGAGAGTGAGGAAGAGAATCTGCTGCTTTGCTTCTGTTTGAGGATGGTAGCTGGAAAAAGGTGCCATCTTGACTGTTGGAATAGTGCCACCACCAGTGGAATCTGGTGAGGATTACAGATGAAAAACTGGTACCTGGATAAAAAAAATAGAAGGAAAATAAGTGAAATGAGGAGAAGGCGATATAGGGGTAACTACGCTTGAGGTTGTGAGGAAGATGATGTGTAAAAGCCCTGTGAGTGGGTTATGCTCATGCAGCTGTGATGTATTTGCTCATATGTGCTGAAGCCAGTTTGATAGCTTGTTGTGTTCATTGAAGATACAGGATTTGAGTCCTCCATTCTTGTCATCCTTTATAAAATAATCTTCTCTTATAGAGCTTTTTTTCTGCTTCTACTTTTCTGTGTAGATTCAAATTGTACTCATTATATTTCCATAGTATTGTTGGAGTTATCTTAGTACAAATACACATTTGTAGTACAGATTATTTCCACATGGAAAGGAGAAAAAACCCCACTGTGGTCGGTTGAAGGTGCCGTTAAAACAATACAACAGTATCTGCACTGGGGCTGTACTGTGTTGTGCCTGTCTCATTTGGGGATGTAATGCCTTAACCTAACAGTTACACTGAAAACCATGACTAACTCATGGAATCCAATTTAAAAAATCAACAACAGTATAGCACTTGAGTGAGTGATAATAGTGACTTGGAAGGGGCTTGAGTCAAAGACATTGCACTGGCAGTGCCTGCAGCACTTCCTACTAAAGTGATGGAATAAAAAGCATGTGAGAGAGCATCACAGCACACTGTAAAATGTAATTAGATACAGGTGTATAAGTAAATGGGTAGGTTGACTTGTGGCTCATTTGTTTCCAGTAGTAACAAAAGGTTTCTCTAGTGATTATCCTGAAGCTGGATTCTCATATAAAACTTGGGAGCTTTATATATATGTATGTATTTCATCTTGCGTTATTAGTCAGAAGCCTCTGGAAAGAGTCAGAAACCATAAAACAGCTTCTGCTGTGATCAGGGGAATTTTTAACCCTTTTGGGAAAACCACACAAAACAGAAAGGCAAATCCTGATTTTGAGGGGGTGGGTGGTGGGAGATAGAAACAGGAGAGCAGAAGGTACTCAAGTTTTTGTTGTTGTTTGTTTTGTTCATTTTTTCATTGGGTCTATTGATAAAAAGCTCAAAGGCTGCTTGCCAGTGACCTCAGTCCTGTTCATATGACCAGGGGAATGCAGGCGGGAAGCTAAAGCTTGCGTTTAGTCAGTGATCTGTGAATAACCCTCAGTCCCTTAATGACGTGAGAGGAGCCTCCAAAGGGAGACGGTGAGTCAGAGAGAAGGAGGCACAGAGATTGCTTGAACAACCATTAGCACGTCATTGGTAATCCCAGCGACACCTTTCATATCCCTGGCGTTTGTCTCAATGCACTCTACTGAAGGCTGGTACTATGTTTTATTTAAGGCTTTCTCACTGCCTTCTGGAGATGTGTGTGTTACTGTAGCCTGACTGATTGGATGGCTGTTATGTTTACTAACACTCTGAGATCCTGCAAGAGAGGGGAATCTGTGGAATTTCTACCATGGCTGAATACCCCCGGAATGAATCTGCATTTTATATTAGACACAAGGAGCTGAGAGGGTATCCAAATCACCATGCAAATGAAAGAAATCTTTTATAGAACATTTAAGTTGCCACACTGCAGAACAAAAAGTTACCTTGAAGTAGTATTACCCAGCTATGCTTCTGCCTGCTTGTTGTCATCTAGTAAGAATCTTGTGGTAATATACTGTGTATACTGGTGAGGAATGCTAATCTTGCGCGTTTTGCATCTCTGCTGAGCGTTTGTGTTCATCTGAAAAGCTGCCTAGAAGCTGGACAAAGGAAAGATCAAGCCAAAAGCTTTTCAGAGGAATAAGGGCAGAGACCCTTTTGCGATAATGCTTCTTCATCATTCAGAAGAAATATAGTATCTGGGGAGAAGCAGGGGGAAGTGACAACACAGCAACAAAAGTTGCCACAGGGTGAAGGTGGCTGTTTTAAGAGGCGAAGTTTATGATGTGGTTCCGTAGCTCTTA
Organism: Larus michahellis; assembly: GCF_964199755.1. Lineage (NCBI taxonomy): Eukaryota > Metazoa > Chordata > Aves > Charadriiformes > Laridae > Larus > Larus michahellis. The sequence continues at coordinate 86,986,324 of NC_133899.1, read as the reverse complement.
AGGTTGATCAGAATTGCGGCTCATACAGTCCTTTCCCAACCACCTGTCCCTCATTGATGCTTCTGACTGCATGGTTCAGCTTTCCATTTAGTCACCACTTCAATGGTTGACCCTGAGTAAGTACTCTCCTTAATGACTCAGTTTCTTCGTTTGTCAAACACCATGCTAGTAATCATGGAAATAACATACCTAGCATTCACCTGAATCTTAAAATACTAAAGCTGTTTTCACCTTGTAGATTTTTACAGAAAGTTTCAGACTTCCATCTGCAATTTTTAGTTCTCTTTTGCAAAAAAAAAAAAAAGAATGAATACCCACAGCATTTCAGCTAAATACTCTAGTTGTGGCCACTTCTAATTTTTATGTGAGTCTTCTGCTGATAGTGCCTCCAAGGAGATAAATTTGCTGCCTGTAGCTAAGTTTTCCTTGGACTGCAATTCCTATGACCCGTGGCAGGTGACCATTCTTCTCATACACTGGTCTTCTAATATTTATCAGTGGCTGTGTTGCATAAGAGGAGAGAACATCTGAGCTGGGAAGCAGAAGGCACTATAGTAGCATTAGCAAATACAATATTCAAACTTATGCAACAAAAATCTGAGGTTTTTCTAGGAAGATATTCCATTTTTCAATCACTCTATTTTCTCCAAAGAAGATAAATATAACTGTGATACTTTCTCTAAAAGAAACAACCAAGCATTTCCTCCCCAAAGGGAGCGAATACCAGAATTTCTATTAATAAAAGCTGCAGAAGTTTGGAGAAACTATGGAAGTCTTTATAAGAAATAACCTTAAGCAGGTCTGCTCTTTCCTTAAGGGACTATTCTGACAGTTGGATCTCAACTCGTGTTTCCTTTCTTACAGCTTCAATACTCAGAATATTGGCTGAGGAGGGGATGATGTAGGAACAACTGTAGCAGCTATACACTACCCAAAGATTCCTCTGTGCTGAACAACAGAAAAGCTTTAGTAATAACACTGGTAGTACAAAACTAGAAAAAGTACCTTGTTTTTTATATTAAGGAAGCACCTCTTCCTATAAGTTTTTATCACTCTTGCATGACACACATTTTTCTTCTTATAGTTTAAATAGATTCTAAAAATCTTTTTTGTCTTTCTCTCTTTATCATGAGTCAAAATTGCTAATTTAATGTGTATGAAAAACTTGGATTATCCAGCCTGTGCTAAACATAGCTACTGAACATTTGCCACATGTCAGAACTTTGCAAATGTTGTTTGTGGAATTATTTATATTGACTACATTGGAAGCATGGGTGATTAGCAATGATTACCACAGTAGTTTGCGAAGACTTACAGATGGAACTCCCACTATCCTTTATGGACAGAACTTCTTGATATGTATAAGCTTAAACTTGGCATTCAGCACATCTTTTAAAGTATGGCAACTGAGAAATGCAAAAGTGGGCATAGTGTGGAGTTCAGAACAAAAGGTATAAAGAAGCAATGAGAATGACTGCAAATTTGTTGTCAGATGGTACCCATAGGCTTCCTTTAATTTCCAGTGACTAACTTTTGAGTATAAGTATGGCATCTTTGTTTCTTGCAAAATAAAGTGGTTATTATGGTTCTCATCCTGAGCCAGGGGAATTAGTTAATGTTAACATCGACTGTTGAAAAAACTCAAGGACTATGTATGTTCTTATAGTAGTCTGGTACACTGTATTCTACAACATTCTGTAATAACTTTAGGGAAATGGCTATTGTGCAATGCAATCAGCATTTCTGGTCATTTGCTTTGATTCTTCCTAAACAGTGAAAATGTTCTGGGACGTTTGAGAACTTTGTGGTGCCAGGAGTAAGTGCAAAATGCTTCAAAGAGAAAATTGCCTGTTTTGCAATGTGGCAAGAATAAGTGTCGTCTTTAACTGAATGGCTTCCTTGGTTTCGTCTTCATCTATAATTTGTGAAACCTACATTTTCTGGCTTTGACAATTATAGCCAGTGAAATATGTAAGTTGTTTAAATTAAAATGAACAAACATTTTTTGCCTAAAAATTAACAAAGTGTCATTATTTACTATTCACATTGCAATAATTCCTTTGTTTGGAGAAACTACTTCTTTTAATTTTTAAGAATTCTGCATCCTTTGATGCAGAAATACAGTTCGAACAAATGTCCGTGTTAACTAAAATCCTGCTTCTATCCTATTGAGGATAATGCAACTGAATATCAATTGCACTTAATTAATTAGTTTAACTTTACAGCAGTTTACAAATAATCCCCATGAGTTTTGTTGCTGCCTACTTGCTTGTCTGTACTTATTATTATGCTCACTGAAAAGCATAAACATAATTAAAATGCTTTCCTAGACTTTTTTACCTCCTACGTCGGAATGTCTACTTTGTTTTCATGCCGCTTCATAAGACAATCTGTATTAACATTCAGGCTCAGATCTTCAGAAAATACATTGGTTTTATCAGGTCTGGTATCCTGTAGACCTGTACTTGGACCCCTATACATGGAAGTTAATTAGTTGAGCTTTAAGGAGAAGCAGGGAAGAAGATTAAAATAAGGACCTGAATGGATATTTTTTTCTTTTACTGAGGATAGTTATGGTATTTTTGGAATCACATTATATTTTATTATTTTTTGCTTTCTTGGTAATTTCTGATACCTAGAAGCTTAACATGTAAAAATCCCAATGAAACAAAAAATTTATTAGAGATTCACTGGTTGGAAGCAAGTTTTTGGTGAGTAATATGGTAACACAACTAATTGGTGTTTTTAAAATCTAGCTGTCTAATGCTCAGCTGAAATGCTATTGCTGACTCTTCGGTAGTGGAGAGTTACTGGTATACCCCCAGTTTTGTTCTCAGAAAACACTTCAATATTTTAAAGTTATTAGGTATAGGGTGTTAAAAGTTTAGGCATACTTTTGCTTGCCAAGAGAAGTTATTCTTGTAAGGAGTCATTCCTGACTAATTATGTTGTTCATGACATCATAAGCTGCCAGTAAGACTGATGCAGAGGAATGGCCATAGGAGGAACTTCTTTGTTCCTCCCTGCCCCTGCAAAAAAACCCAAAAAGTACCACTTAGCAGGTATACATAAATGTCTAATTCTCTGAAAATTTCAGTCCAGAGCTTGAATTTTGACCCTCCAGAAATATTCTGGGTATTTCTCATGTACTGTGGGGATAAAAAAAGATATTCAAGACTTGAGTGAGAGTGAGACCATCTCTTGATCATAGTGTTCATCTGACAGTCAATCAGGCAAGTAGCAATTACCATTCCATCAATCATAGGGAGTTCACTAAACTCCTTATAAACACCAAATTTTTGTACCAAGTAAATCCATTTAATAGAGAAATGTTGTAGCCCACAGGCATTTGCAAACTTTCCTAAGAGGATCTCAAGTCTAACTCACACTGAGAGTTTAATAGACTTTCATATTTGCAGCTATGCCCCGTGAACCATGAGCATCATTTAAATCCGCAAGAATAGGAGTGCCTAACTCTGAATTGAAGGAACACCCCAGACCTCAATGCATTAAGTCCTAATTCAACCCACTAGAGACAATTTAGAGATTAAGGCAATTGACTGACCATGAAAAGAAATTGCTATGTATAACTTGGCCAAATAAAAAGCATGGAGGAAAAAGGTTATGATATTTGTTAACATGCACTTGAAAAGGGCAAATACCAAGATATGGGAATTTTTATTTTAGAATGGTTGCATGAAATTGAGCAATGAAAATCATCTTGAATCATGAAATACTCTTTACAGTGAGATCAAATGCTACACAATTGACGAGCCACACAAGAAAAGCAAGAGAAAACTGAAAATTTGCGTTGTGTGAAAATCATTCTATGATAGATTTGGAATGTATCTGCACTGTAGTAGGAATGGATAGATGGCATAGTAACACTAGGAATTCCTAATCTTGGTTGCATTTAGCCACTGATACAGAATATATAGAATAGAAGTAATCAAATGTCTCTCTTTCCACAGCAGAATGTAGTTGCTCTGAGAAAACTACCTCTGTATAATAAAGCGTAATTGTGTTCACTTTTTTGTAATGTCTATTGGTAACTGAGAATTATCAAGATATAATTATTGTGCTAGAAACAATACTTTTGCCTACATAAAGTGGATGATTCTGGGTTTTTTTTAATCTTAGTGGTATATGCTTTTTCAAACTAGAAGTATTCCAAAGACATACGTGTATATGTAAATGTACCACATAATATAGTGTAAAAAAAACCTCAGAGCATCACAGTGACTCTAAAATGCATTGTAACTCTTGCAAAAAAGATGTTATCTTTACTTTGCAGAAGGGTTTTATCGTGCTCATAAATATATATAGCTGTGAGTGTGTCGAAAGCAACTAGCACAGGATCGCTTAGCTGAGTGGGAGGTGACGCAGGACTGTGCTATTAGTGAGCAGGAGGTGGGAGGTGACTGGGGCTGATGGGCAGGTGGGATACAGTATTTATATACATATGTTTACAGGTATTTTTAGATGAGATATAAATATGCAAATGTTAATTCAAAGAGATAACTTGCCTCAAGGGGAGATGGAATGATGTAATAACTCAGAGTGAGGCAGCATAGTAGAGTGGACTGAGCATGGCAACTGTGAGACAAGAACACACATTTTTTAATCATGATTTATACACAGTAGTATCTTCTCACTATTTGCTCTTCTCCATGTGTTCTATAACAGCTTTGGCTGGACATACATGTTCACATGAGGGGTATGTAGTATATTTCATGTATATTTGTAGCTTAATGTGGCATAGTTAAGAAAAAAATGATGATTTATGTAGTGACTAGTGACGTAGGGAGGTGGGCGGTATCAGTGGAGGAAAAAACCCTCTGTATAAGGATTTTATGCAATTTGCCTTATCTTAGCTTTTTTCCAATTTTCTTAGTCAAGTTGGTGTTCCAGTTATTAATTTCTGTTATTAGGTACACTCATATATTCTTTAGAGATTGTCTCTCCTGTTGTTTCTCACTTACTGTTTGTTAATGCAACTAGACCTATAAATCTTTCTAAAAGAAAATAAAAGAAATCTTATGCTTAAGATATGCACAGATTTTTCTCCAAGCTGACCTGCCCAAGCATTGTCAATACCTCTCCAAATTATCTGGCTGTCTACTAGTTATGGTGCAGTTTCAATAGACCAGGTGATGTGTTTCCTATTACTGACAATGAACAGTAACTTAAACAGCTAGTTTCCCATCCTTGTCTGACCTCCTTCATATCTATTCCCCTCTTCTCTGCTTCTGTCCCTGCTGTTGGATCCGCTCATAGACTCTGTATATCTAGCTGTTTATGCCTAACTGGTTCTCTAGCATCCACCTAATATGTCTGACACCGCATTCTTGCCTGCCCCTATTTCAGCAGTTCTAATGTAATCTAGCTGGCAAACTGATCAGTCTCAGTAGCTTTCCCTCCTCTTCACATTCAGTTTGACATGGCATCAGGATGAATGTGGGGGTATTTGAAGTTTTCCCGATATTAGTAATGGTAATTGAGAATCTGCCTGGAACTTTTGGAAGGACTCATCCTGCTGTGCATTTGACTGGTAATAGAGATGCCCCTGGTAGAACTTAGGCATGTTGTAGACACATCCTGTGAGAGAGATGCACAACACTGAACTAGATCAAAGGACAAAGAGCTATTACTGGTATGAGGATAAGCTATGTACATCTGTGACAGAGCCTGTAGAAATGGCCGTGAGGCTGTGCACTGTAATTCTTAATGCCTACCAAATTGACATACATGGTGGATTCTGAGGATATGGTAAATTAAATGGAAAAATGATCAGTCATTTAAGCTCAGTTTAGGCTGCTGAACTAGGGTAAAAGTCCGTTTGATATGTATCTATTGCTGCCATGCACATAGTATTTGGTAACTGTTGCCTTATCATAGGAACGCCTTGGTATTGCTTTTGGATTTTATCTCTGAAAATCTCCCGAGAAGATTGCTTCCTTCTAAAAAATAAATATGGCAATGCTATCCTCTTATACAGCTAGATTCAGGATAGTGCCCTGGATAGACTGAATTTCTTGCCAAGGCTATATGGCAGCCCACAAATCTACCTGAGGTTTCCCAAATACCATCCATCCTGTCCAGATAAACATTTGGTTTGACAAATTTTCATTGACTGTTTACTTTCTTTATTACCAGTAATCAGGGCAGCATACTTGGGGTCTGTACTAACTGCTAGATCAGGAAATAGTTTCTAGAAGTTCTAGCAGCTCAATTTCAGCACTCAGGAAGCCCATAAGTCTTTTTCTCAAAAGTGCAACTTCCAAATGAGCTCTAGCAACACGCTTAACTCTGAACAGCTGCACTTTGCTTCTTCCTGATACTTGCATCATCCTTACAAGGGACCTATCTTACTAAAGACTTCTTAATCAAAGAAACTAGCTGTCCAACACAAGGCTGTGCCCCAAAATGTTTCCCATCCCATGGTGAAGCAGGTTTTATTGTCCCTGTATAATTGCATTGCTCAGACCTAAACCCAGAGTCCACAGTCTACACCTGTAGAACATGAGGGAAGAGAATTGCATTGGAGATACAGAGTGCACCCAATAAAGGCCACTGCAGATTTTGACTCCTAGTCAATATGCCAAATAGGAATGAATATACCTAATTATTTCAGATTTATCATATGCTTTTTGCCATGTATATATTGAAAACCACTTCAGACTCTGTTCAAAACCCCTATCCATCTTCCCCCGACCAATTCCTATTAAAATCCAGTTCCTTTGAATTGAAATAATGATTGACATTGTGTTGTGTCTCATATGTCATCTTAGATGGAGATTCTTTTAAAAATAAATATGGCAATTAAATCGCCAGGCTGCTTCAGTTTGTGCACAGCTTGTTTTTAAGTAACTAATAAAGAATATGCAAAGTTTTCAATGAAGCTGCCAATCCCTCGGCAGTATCCTCTGTGCAATGCATGTCTGTCTGCCTTCATTTGCATTGTCTTTGTCACGGACAGGTAGTTTACATGTGCTAATAGTATAGGATTGTTTTCATGTGATCCATGACAATTAGGGTTTTCAGATAGCTTGTTGGTACTTGTACTTAGGAAAGAGAAGTTTTTCAGCTTATGTCTGACACACGGATTGCTAAGAGTTTAAGTGCAAAAGCTAAGACTTCATGCTTCCTTGGCACAATATGATCTATCATTTGTATGGTATGTCTCTACTAAGCAATACTAATTTGTGAGAAGAAAGAGGGGGAGGTAGAGTAGAACCAGCTTGAGCTGAAGCGGCAGCTGCAAAGCAGCCCTCAGTCGTAATAGGTGGTTTTAGGCATGTTTCCTGAGAGACTGATTGTGATCAGTGCTGTGCTAGAGCAGTAGTCCATGGAGACTGTCCTTGACTTTCCCAGGGCATGAGACCTGCTGGAAAATAGTTCAAGCCCAAGTATTAATAAAAGCAATCCTAACTTTGCCTTAACTTGTACGTGGGTCACCTGTTCCCTCTGCTGCACAGTTCCAGGGGCCAGGCACTAATGCCTTCTCCCCACTGTGTTCATCGTGGTGGATACGTCCTGCTCAAGTTACACATGTAAGTGTTTGTGTACTGAATCCCACAAGGCTGTTACCCCTACAGCTGCGTTTCAGCCTTACTTAATCATGCCTTCCTGTGACCCTCTGTCCCCCTGTACTTAGATGCCAGGAACTATGGCTGGTTCCCTGGGGTTCCCCCACTATGACTGGGGGGTTCCCTGCCCATGGCAGGGGGGTTAGAACAAGATGATCTTTAAGGTCCCTTCCAACCCAAACCATTCTGTCATTCTATGGGAGGAGTGAGGATGCAGATTTGGGCAACCAGCTGTTATCAGCTGCTTTGTATTGCTGGAACATCAGAAAAAGTTCTGAAAACCACCAGGCTGTAGCCCAGCAATGAGGCCTGTTTTAGCAAATGATTGAGCACAGTTGAAATAGATGTCCCCTTGCAAGTCAGTTTGTGAGGAAACAGGTGGTACATGGTTATTACAATGTGCAGAGAAGAACTCTTGGAATACAACTGGAAATAATTCAAAAGACAACAGTGAGTCCATTGTAAATAAAAAACAGGGTATGATGTAACTGGCTTGTGATAAGCAGGGGTAACCAGTGGGCAGCCAAGGACATAATGTTTTGTTCTTGTGTATAATCACTGAGTAATGATGAGGAAGCAAATGGCAGCAGCTTAGGTGAAAGACTCCATGTCACTACTCCGCTGCTCTCCAGCAAGCCTTCTGTCTCTGGCCTGTAAGGGGAAGCATCCTGTTGTATTTGCTGGAGGAAATCAATGAGCCTCCTCATAAATATTAGGGAAGGTCAGTGACAGTCCATCTAACAGGACACAACAGATCTGAGCACAAGTGTTTTCCTGCCATTAATAGATGACACCTCCTCCTTCTCAGCCATATGAAAAAAATGTAGGCATAAGCCTGAAATGACAGAAAAAAGCATTGGTCTTCCTGGTATTTTTAGATATTATCAGCTGACAGGGCAGATTGTGAAGGACTGAAAAATGACGAACATAACTCCATGACTCTCTTCCTCCCTGCCTCACCCCCTCCAAAAAAAGGAAAGTGGGGGGTGGGGGGAGATAGAGAAGAAAGAAGGCTCTGCTGGCAGCCTCAGGATAGTTAGTTTAAAAAGCAGGTGTGGGGGAAAATATGAGAAACAATCTTGTGGGATTCAGTGAGGAAACACTTCAAAAATATAATTTGATTAGGACACAGCCTGTATGATTCAACGAGGGGGAGGAGGTATTGCCTGGAACATGCATCTGACAAACTTTCACATCAAGAATTACTAAATTACTGTCATGCAGCCATGAGGTAGGGGCCAAAACAGCTTGCGGAATAGACAACTTTTTTTTTTTACAAACTCATGAACTGCAACTTTTTGAGTTGTTGGCATCTATGTGGGGAATCAGCGCCATGAGTTACTTTTGCCTCTGGTTCCATTGATGTATTCCACTTTCTTATTTTTATCACAGTATCATGTGCTGCATATCCTTCCTTAAGCTCTCTGTTGAACTGGAACAGGTGAAAAAACCTGAATTCTTCACTACAATGGGCAAGAGAATGTCATATTTAATATGAACATGATTCAGGCTTTGGGGCTGACCAGGTAGGCTTTGGCATCATTACAGAACATCATTCGTTCACTGACAACTGTTTATTATTTGCTATTTTATTATCTTTGTTGTAGCAGTGCCTATAAATGCATTGCTATGAACGTGTAGTAATGGTCAATACCTGACCCAAAGAAATTATCAGAAAAGATAAAGAGTAAAAGAAAGACAGAATTATTTACAGAACAGCAACGAAAATAGAGAAGTATTTAAGCACTAAAGACTGCAGCCCTTAACCTTTAGGTATACATGGAATGCAGAATGCTGTATTTTGCATCATAGTACAAGAAGGAGATCAGGCAGAATCACAGTGAGGGACCTGCTCCCAGATGGTAAAGGAAAAATGGAGGCCAGAGAAGGCTCTGAAATCTCCTTCCTCTTATAGACATTTCTCTCAGGACTTCAAGGAGGATTATACACTGTACAAATATACAAACGGTAAAAAGCTAGCCATTTTCTTTCAATGAACTGAGCCCTTTTCACAGCTTTTCTTTCTTTTCAACTGATGATCCTCACCTATAAATAAGTCTGTTCGGTACATTTATTCAGGTAGAAAGTAGTCTGGGTGTAACTCTTACTTCAGATTTAGATGCCCACCTTCTGAAAAGCAGGCAACCAGAACTTGGCTATTGCCTCTTTTGGACAATAGCACTCTCTCAACACCGTGCTAATGACCTGTAACTGAAGGCCTGTTTTGTTGTTGGAGAAAATGAGAGAGAATAAGTATTCAAAAATGAGACTGCCTAGTACAGATCTAAGAACATTCACCTGGAGAAAAGAGACTGGTGCCACATCTGCTTTCAGGATGAATTCTCTGCTGGAATTAATCAGTGAATTTGTGTAAAATGCAAGAACAGTCCTGGGAGCAACAAATAGAAGACCTGTGTATGCACACTGTGTGTTAGTACCATGGTATCTCTTAAGTCATTAGATTTTGATTATTACTGTTTTGATTATATTTTACACAAAGCAAAAGTGAAGAACCACCCCGAAGCAGCAGCCCCTGACTCTTCAGAGGCCTCGGGTACAGAAATGTCTTGTTTCTGATTACGGATCAGATTTTGGCAGGCAATGCAGATATGACTCCTCAAACTGGGTAGTTCAGGATTCATTATATAATTATATGTAACTACTAAGAAATAGTTTCACTCCATGCAGTTGCTTCTATTTCCAGCCCTTTCCCAGTAAAATGCAGAATACTGAGTAATTGCACTTATCATAAGTAATTTTGATTGGGGAGGAGCAAATAGATGTAGGAATGCGTCTGGGAAGATGAAGAGAATGCTTTCTTTTCAAAGCTTGCTCTCACCACAGGAAAATTCCAGAGTGGACAATAAATAGTATATTCTTCATAATCATGTTGCTACTATAATATTCTGTGATTCAGAAATAATCAATTGTCTTAGCACTGATTTTCCCAATTAAAAAAAAAGGCATTATCTTTTTAATATCTATTGGCAAGATGGTGGGTTTTTTGTCCTTAAGATATTTAGGAAACCTGGGCCTTTTTGCAGAGGTAAATGAAGCCTTGGAGAAGATGTTTATTTGTACCAGGTCAATTTTAGGACATTAGCACTGGATGGACCTGTATATGAAAGTAGAAGATTTCTTTGCAGGTATGAACAACTTGTTTGGCATTAGTACAATATTCTGTTTTGAAGTCTATTCTGTATAACAAATTGTTGTTTATTAGAGGTTAAACAGTTATTTAGTTAAAGCACACTAGTTTGAACATTTTCCTTGAAAGTACCATCCCAGAGAGAACTGGACAGAACTATTAGTCTTATTAATCTCTGATTTATATTTGTATTTTCAGGACTCAATTTATCAATACATGCTTAAAGTTAATCATATTTCATTCCTTCAGTGAACATCCATTGTAACATACTGAAACACATGGGACACTTTAACTACAGGTAGAGCTGAAATGAGCTAGAAGAAATTGACTAAAATACTGTCTTGATGAATATTCTGTCATACATTAGGTCTTGTAATTTTAAATCATCTGGATATATGATTGCTGGATATGCTCTTTTGCCTTAGTGTTTATCTGATTTGCAATGAAAACCATGAAAGTACAGCCATTAATAAGATCAAAACCTACAGTTTCATGCAAAAAGTTTCCCTAGTATTATATAAAACAGTTAATTGTTAACCACACATTTTTTTCACCACACTTTGTTAGGTCATAACTCTTTAGAAATGGTATAATGATCCCTAAACTAGGAATATATAGGTATAAAGTCTTTAAGTTTGAGAAGTCTCAGGGCTGGAAATTTAAATTAATTTTTCCTTGAAAAAAGGGTGGTATGAACTTTGTGGTTTTCAATTCAATGCTAGCCCAAGTTTTGGCTCTATAAACATGTGAGTGGGTGAGCACAAGCTGGTGAGGGGTCTTATGAGGAGCGGCTGAGGGAACTGGCGTTGTTCAGCCTGGAGAAAAGGAGGCTGAGGGGAGACCATTGTGCTCTCTACAACTGCCTGAAAGGAGGTTGTAGCGAGGTGGGGGTTGGTCTCTTCTCTCAAGTAACAGGCAATTGGACAAGAGGAAACGGCCTCAAGTTGCGCCAGGGGAGATTTAGATTGGGTATAAGGAAAAAATTCTTCACTGAAAGGGTTATCAAGCGTTGGAACAGGCTGCCCAGGGAAGTGGTTGGGTTGCCATCCCTGGAGGTATTCAAAAGATGCGTAGATGTAGTGCTGAGGGACATGGTTTAGCGGTAACTTGGCAGTGCTAGGTTAACGGTTGGACTTGATGATCTTAAAGGTCTCTTCCAACAAAAACGATTCTATGATTCTATGTTGTGAACTGTTGCCCTGTTAATTTAGGGTTCGTTTAAAAAAAATAGCAACCCTGTGAATTTATGTAATATTAAAATTGTTAATGTAACTGGGGCTGGGCTTCTGAAAAGGGGTGTTTTACCTGCTGAGAGGTCCGCTAATACACTTAGCGAGAATGAAGGTTACCCCCTAGTAATAATTATTCAGGTCATACTTGAGAGGACAGAATAACAAGTTTGCAGGTATATTGAAAATTCAAAGTATTAAATGTGAAGAGTGCTGCATGTGTTCTGATTTTGTTTCTAGAAGAAATTAATGTCAAAACAACAAACTCATCTTTTTGATGATTTGATGAAATTTGCTGATCTGTATATCTTCCCTCATTTTTAAGTAATGAAAAAATAATGAGCATTCCGGAGAAACTCTTGAAATTGTTGAAATTTCAGTTGCCTGGGAAAACAAAGCCCTACAAAAAACAATGATTCACTTGTTTTACAATACTACCTCTTTTACTGTGTGTGGCTTAGGAAAGTAACTGGTTATTTCTAACCTTTGTTTAAAAAAGGTTTCCTTTGTCTATTGGGTGAGGAAATACATGTTTTATTTTAAATCTTTTTGTAAATAAATGACAGTGACCAGCTTTATTAGTGGAAGCCTCGAATGCAGTTGTAAATACTACAGGCAAGTGCAAACTACTTTAACTAAGGACAACTTGTAACTTCTGCTCCTTCAGCAGCAGTGGGGAGAAGAATAATTCAGAATAATCAACAAGCTTTGTACTAGAAAAGCAGGAAAGCTAGAATTGTTTAGTTGAAGACCAGAGCTCATGAGCTCTATCAGAGGAAGTAGAAACTCTATTAGAGAGTCACAATGGTGTTTCTTACAAAGAACTAGTGATCCATTTCTGTCCTTTTCTAATTATCTTCTACTTTATGTAAGTGGAAATCCTCACATCTATATATAAAAACCTAGAAGTTGTTGTATAATCTAAACAAGCTGTATAGAAAGTGATACGAAAATGACGTTTCCAGAATGTGGCTCATCCCACATATTTAAATCCCTATTGACAAGCTTCTGACAACTTTTTAAACTGAAAAGCTTCATATTTAATTTGTCCAACCATTCCTTCTTCTCAGTTTCATTCCTTATCAGTTTCAAATATAGTCTCAGGTTATTACACGGTTGGCAGGAGATAGGACTTGCAAAGGCGCTGTAGCAAACAGCGTTTATGGGTCAGTGAACTTTCTCACTTTTACAGGCATACTGCACTGGGAAACCAGTTTAGCTCATTTTCCTAATCACAGAGTACAACTCAAGTGTTTGGAGAGCAGTTTTTCAAAGTGGATCTGGCATGATTCACAGTTGCATCCAAGCCTCTTCTCTACTGCCACATCCACTTAAGCTTCAAAACAAGTTCTTAATGAGTTTAATCATATTTAAAATTTTAATCTTTTTCAACATTATTACAATCGCCTTTGGCAAAAATCAGTAGTACACTGAGCTCCACATGACTCAGACTCAAACCAGGTTTTGTGTATTCAATTCTTTGTGAATCACCACTTCTTTAGACAAGCCTTTAAATTTTTGGTGTTTTTGCACCTTTAATTACATTATTGGGCATGTGATTATAAAGAGAATATCTAAGAAACGTTAGCAACTGTTACAGACGTATTCTCCATCTAGTCAGGATGGAATTGAAACATATCCTCTCTCTTCCTTTCTGCAGGCTGACACAAAAGATGAGTGGGTTTAGGAGGTTTTTTCTTGAGGATATCTATCTGTTCTTGCTGCATTGCATAGTCAGGAGCGGAGATTGTGGCCTATTCTATCTCAAATAATAGTTTTTTGATTCTCAATGGTCTTCCCTTAGCTAAGTTTCATGTCTACAAATAACATGATACTTTTTGACTTTGAGATCATCACTGGAGATCTGTGATAGTGTATTTTACTCTCTGTTCCTTGCACATCCCTCACATATGCCTGTGTGAAAATTGAAAGATATTCTGCAAGCCTTAGTCATGGGGAACAATACGGTATTATACAAGAATGCCTCTTTGAAATGCAAGTTCTCTATTCTGGAATACAAGCCTAAAAAATGATCACTTTCCCTCAATCACCATGGTTCTAGGGTACCCTAAAGTACACAGGGACTTAATATGTCATTGAAAAAATTCTTCCCTTCCCACAATTTGCATCATCAGTTGGAAGTGGATCCTGAACTGGTACAAGGTGATTCTCTTTCTAACCTATAAATTACTAAGAAACCTTGAAACAGGAAGTGAGTAAACCATGCTGAGATTATATTTTGGTTTATATTTCTGAGATCCCAGATTTCTCAGAACAAAAAACGGCCTTTAGAAATGTGAATTAACTCCCGTCACCTCACTGATCTTTAATGTGAAGTGGAATGAAGGCTGCTGAGACAAGAATTAGTAATAATTAATAACAATTAATTCTTTCATGATTCAAATTGTCAACTAGTGTGCATGTTCTATTCCTTTTTGTATATTGGTATTGCATTGTTTTCTCAGTGGTTAGAAGCTCCGGTCAATTCTTTGGTACAGTCTATAGGGTAGGTATATATCCACTGTGACTACAAAAATCTGTGAAAATCACTTCTGAAGAGCACCAATGAGCTATATTTAGATTCAGATCTTCCCATTATGTTCACTTGCATCTTTAATGCTCAGATGAATTTAAGCTAATGACTTTTGCCATGTTTACTATGGTGCATTATGCAACATGAATGTCTGTCTCTGTGTGCGCAGCTATATTTGTATTTATAAACACCAAACTATGCTCATCTTATTCTGAGAGTCATGGAGCAGAGGGAGAAACCTTCTACCTGTATCATGCAAGTGAAATGAAGTGGCCAACAGCTTTCCTATCTGTCTTTGGTTCCCATATCCAGGAACCAAGTGTGCCAATACAGCTGGGTTCACCAGGGAGAGAGGGATGGAAAGGGAAATGACAATAATACTGAATTTAGGCTTGAATTAATAATCTACAACCTGCAGCTAAGAGAGGAATTATCACCAGATTTTATTTCAGTCAGTGTTCCTCCATTCGTAACTATCAGTTTGTTACCAGTACTTTTCAATTTGAGTGCGTTACCGCATAACGTCTGACTTTTAAGACCTTTAGAAATTCTTTCAGTGAGCCATTTTGATGATATTAAGTGAAAAAATATTCAGAATATAATGAAAATGTATTCTCTAATTAAAAATTTCAACAGAATATATCTCATGTTTTCAGGATCATGCACATGCATAAAAATAGGATCAAACTAAGAGAGGCATGCCTTGGACTTCAGGACTACAGCTCTTCGGGGATGGAAATCTCAGTATACCATTATAACCCCTGAGCAGGAGGATACGCCAGAAGAGCTGCTGACCTGAATGATTCTAAGATTCTGGGACCGCATGTTTGTTGTATCGTTAACTTCAAGTACAAACCCAAATCTAGAAAGGGGTTCTCTCCTGCTTGCTCATTTTAGAAATGTCTACTTCTTTTAGATTATGACTCCATATAGTAATTCAAAAGCAGTATACTTTCCACATTAAAAATACCACCATTTGCCATGAAAGTTCACATTTATCAAAACTTCATGTCAAATATGTGCAAACCCTCAGGCTAGAAGATTTGGAGAGGCAGAATTCTTTGCCTCCATACAGCCAGTTTGATTTATATGGATAATAGATTTTGTGACCTGTAATTCCAGTTGCTTAATGGTTTTACTTTACTGGAATGCTTTTATACTTTGATTGTATGCTAGACTGTTATGATAATTAATATAACTCAGGAATGTAGGAGTAATGCATGATGGGAAAGCAGAGTATCTTGGCTTGCCTGTTATTGAGCATTGGCTATGTAACAATACCCAGGCTCAAGAGAAATTATATCCTTAGAGAACAAATATTAGAAGTTGTAATTTCAAAATGGCAGGTTATAATCTGTACATCTGAAGACTGTAATCTGCTTTCGTGACCAAAGTTAGTATACAGGTCAGTTGCACAGGTTTGGTTCAGAAAAGAGACTAGGTATTATATTTTTGGTTCCTCCTCCTTCTGTGTCCCAAGGGAAATGACTGTCCCTAGCTCTTTTTGTCAAAGAAGCCTGTTTCCTTTTCGTATTGTCAATAATATACAGAGAAGTGTAACATTCATGCTAAATCTGCTGACCTGCTATGCTGACAGTGTGATATTTACATTATAGAATTTTATTCTTAATAAGATTCCCAAATCAGTTTTTTTCGAGGCCACTCCTAAATCGGGAGATACTTTCAAACATCTCTCAGTCAATTCTTGCCAATGTACAGCTCTTCGGGGATGAAAATCTCAGTATACCATTATAACCCCCTTGAGCTACTGTATGCATCTAAATAAACATTTGTGAGAGATCCATAAAGCAGTATCAGAAGACAGTTACTGCCATAATATGGAAACAAGACTGTTGGAGCATAATCAAGTTAAAATATATGCACATAAATAAACTGCATAATTATTTTATTAAATGTGTAAATCATTTTTTGATTTCTAGAATGACTTCTTTTAGCAAGTCATGAAATATTTAACATGAGAGATAACAGACTTCCTTACACAGAAACTTTTGCAACCTTTCATAGAAGAGAAAGACTGTTGTTACGCTCTCTAGCAAAATGGATCCTAAACCAGTTGAGTCAGGCTTATTTGACATCGCTCACAGTGCAGACTGTTGTTGGTATTTGAAGACAATCCAGCTCTGAGCTGTAATTATGATGACAGATCTATTCATGTTTGTTGGTGCTGAGGATAGACAGCTGTTTTCACATGCTGGCTTACAATTTGACAACTGCAGTCCCAACAAACGCTTTTGATGTTCATACATGACAGAAGTAAAAAGATCAAACATCACACATATAATGGCCCGTTCTCCTTATCTTTATCTTACTGTTGAATCCACAGAAACATAGGTCTGGAAGGGACTTCGAGGGATTTACCAGATCAGCTTTAAGGCAGAGTCATGGCTACCCAGAACTCAGCAATCTGTGTTGCTTTGTCTCTGCTTCCAAAAGGGATCATTTTCTGGATGAGGTCTGGATTGATTTTCCAAGAGGTAGATTCTTTTCCTGTTTTGTTTTGTTTTGTTTTGTTTTGTTTTGTTTTGCTTCGGGAATTCCTTCACTTAGGTTAATCCGTAGCTGAATTCTTGTACCTTTCCATTCCGTCCTAATTGGACTTCTCATTCTCTCCAATTACTCATTTCTACAGTAGCCTCCACGGTGGAGGTCTGATTTCAGCTGAAGATCTTTAGGTGTTGCTCTGTTCAGGCTTTCTCTCTGCTTACCTCACTCTTCCAATACATCAGCTACTCTTCACTCGTATGTTACCTTTTCTATCTTGCCATATGCTTAAAGCTAGAGCTGTTACTCTGTTCAGAACTATGCCCTATATGACTATGGATAAAGACATAAGCTGTAACTTCTTGGACTCTACAGAGCCACCCTGTGAATTTGTTTCACTAAGCATAAATAACAGCTCTATTATCCTTTCATTTGTACTCAGGTGATTCATTCATGCTGTTGCTTCTCTATATATTTTGTAGGACAGACTCATCATGAAATATGTATGTTTGTATGGTTGGGAGTGAAACCTCTTAGTTTTCATGAAAAACATTTTCCTATCATTTCACAAAAAATGAAATTAATAAATCACTATGTACGATTTTACTAGATACAACTCTGATGAGTGTTAGTTTTGGTTATGGCACTGCCACCAAGCTATTATTACCACACATATTCAAATGACATTTCATTTCCTACTCTGCATTTCTGAACAGCAAGCTGTTTTAGCTACTGCAGAGTCACATCCACAGCAAAGGGACAGATGTTCCACATTTTTCTTTATGAAACTGAAGAACTTTTCAATTTTGCTAGCTAAAATGCCACCAAAGAATCAGACAGAAACATTGTACAATAGATGACATTGTCCTAAAGAGATGAAGAACACGTACTATTTAAATCACCAGTAGCACTCACAAGGCGTACTTGATATAATTAGTAATTGTATGCTCAACAGGCACACATGGAAAAGATAGTCAGTTCCTTCCTACTACGCTAATAATGGGAGATTACATATAGATGTCTATTCAAAAGAGAGGATACAAGACTGTTGCCAACAACTGTAAGAGAGAGAGAGAAAGAGAGGATGAGAAAGTTTAATTAACAAGTACTACCCAGAGAGATATTTTGAAGAAAGAATGACTCATAGGATAATAATGCAACTTTGCCAGTGGCCAGGATAGGGAGGAAGAATATAAAGGAACATCTTGCTTTTAATGAAGTAGATTTAGTTGCTGTATCTTTAGGAAGTTGAAAACATACCTTTGTTGCCTGCTTACTCATATCCCTACTGTATGTTCCTAGTTTGTTAAGTTAAAAAGAAAATAAAGGGGAGGGGGGCCCTGTTTTCTCTACTACTGTCTGGCAAGGACAAAGGGTCTGAGATATATCTTCTGCAATAGAAAGAAATCTTTGTACCAAAAATAGTGTCAGTAGAAAAATAGTCAGAATAAAATGTAACATTTTGCCAAAGATTGCCTCTCAGTCCAAAGTTTTACATGCTTTTCTAGAGTTACAAGGGTTTTTTTTTGAAAGTAACAGTTTTCAAAGGTGGTTTTCTGGTACCAGTAATACCACTGGAATGGACTAGATCTTTTATGACTTTACCAGAATACTGTTCTGATGGGGACTGTGGCCATTCAGAATTAGTGTTCTTAATTAATCTTATCCATTCAGTAGAAGTAATTTAATTGAAATCTCAGAAGATTGTCTGTGTTCCCCTCCATTCTTAAGGCATGCGCTTCAGTGGGGCTAGCTTGTTTCTTGGAGTATCCTGAGAAGCCACATATCAGTTATAGGCAGAAACATCAGTTTCAAGCCACTACTCATTGTGTTGACTTGTAAATTCATCATAAAAGAGGAGCAATTCCTCAACAAAAATGTGCCAACCCATTTTCATTGTGGCATCTTCAGATGGATGCCAACTCCAACTTCCTTTGGCAAAAGAAATTAGAGATGGAGTAACCTGGCAACAAATGAAGTTGTTCATTGTACTGCCTGAAGAAGAAACTGGGATTTACCTAATGAGGCTGGATGTAGTGCTTCGTTTGGCAGGCTGTGATCACGTTAGTAACAATGTTTGCTCAAGATCAACAAAATGGTTTGTAGCAAGTGTAAACAAATACTGCTATTCTCTGTTTCCACAGCACAATTGCCCATTTTAGGGAGCAGTTGTCTATCCCAAGAACTTAGTATAGTGAGATATTTCAGACACAGCTGATGGGTACTGAAATGAAGGGGGATTTCAACAAGGACACCCTTGAAAATGTAATCTATGGTGTATTGTTATTCCAAACAGAATAATTTTCACCATAGACATGAAGGAGTTCTCTGAGTTTTGATACGGTGATTACTCGACACTTCATTTGCATCTTCAACTTCTGTAGCAACTTAGTGTTCAACTTAGTCCCTGATTGAAAGTGATTCATCTATGTGATATATATGAATGGGCACTGCTAAACTGTAGTGTATCTTCTTTCCAGCAGTCCTTTGCAATGCTTTATCTTTGGCCAGTGTCACTCAGAAAGTCAAATAACTGTCTTACCTATTTTATAAGAATAATTTTTTATGCATCTGTGCTGTCCAACAACTCTACCAGGAAAGTCTTTTAGTGCCAAAAAAATCACGACGTTTGTTGTGGTGTCAGTTTAGTAATGCATTGTGATATAAGTCAAGCTCTCTAAATTGATCCGTACCTACAGTGTATTACAATATAGCTTCCATTGTGTCATTCTGACATGTGTCAAGTATGTCATACTGTGGAAAGCAAGAGACGGTAAAGAGCCTATTTATTTCGAGTAGATCTCATGACTCTTGAACACAAATCAAAGTTTCAGCCCTTGTAAATATGCAAAAAGTGAAGCAAACTATCCTGATTGCTACAGTATGTATTTTTAAGTATTTCCTACATATTGGAGGTATATATTCATAATCTTTTGTGTGTGTGTGTTACATTCTGTTTATTTGTCTAACTGTTGTTTTTTCAATTTTCAAAATAGTTTAATGTGCAGTATTGTTGTTTTAATATGCCATATGTAGAAGCTCTACTTTTTGTGCAGAACGAGAGGTTTATGAAATTTTAAATACGAAAAATAGAGTACTTCCCCAATATCCCTTTTTTTTTTCAGCTTAGGAAACTTGCAAAGAGATAAAATAATTGTTATTAATTTATTGGAGCAGACATGGCTTATTTGACCCCATCAATGCTTATAAGGCATATGTACTTGAAAGACGGAACTAGAGTTGTGTGTCTGATCTTTTATAAAACCAATATCAATATCCTGAAAAGAAACCCTTTGCTCAAAGCTGTTATAGGTTGATTTTGTTTTTACGAAACAGTATTATGATCAATGTGCTTGAAATATAAAAAAGGTAAATACATCTGTAGTAATGGTCTATATGCTTCCATCAAGCTATTCTTCAGTGAGCTTGAATTGTTATTGAGAATTTCTGAGTGTTTTGCTTTTATCATTAATTATTAATCCCAAAGCCACAGCTGAGGGAAATCAGAAATTTTGGCTTGTGTAGATCTGGTGAAGTAGTGTTAGTGTATTAAAGGAAAAGAGATATTTTATATGTGAGAATTACAGAAGGCACATGAGTAAGTTGGAGAGTTCAGGATGGTAGTATATTGTCAACTTGTCTCAATTTTTCATAGTATTTTGTTTTGTTTTGTTTTGGTTTGGTTTTGTTGTTGGGTTTTTTTTTTGTTTTTTTTTTTGTTTTTTTCTAAAAGACTTTAAAACACATCTCAGGAGCAAACCTGGGAACTGCTAGAGGTTTCAACTTGCTCCTCGTTCACCCTTTTTGTGTCATGAGACCACACAGTCAGAGCTATCAAGCTCTGTACAGCAAAGGGGGGGAATAAAGGGGAAGAATGTAAAGCAAAGAGGGAGAATGAGAAGGTCTCATACACTTTGTAGTTTTGTCTTTCAATTTTGAAACACAATATCACAGAACCCCAACCTCAGTGTCTACTGCCAGTCCCACAGTTGCGGATGGCTCTGATAATTCTGCGTGAAGGTTGCAGGGGGGTTGGAGTAGTTGATCTTTAAAGGTCCCTTCCAACCCAAAGTATTCTATGATTCTATGATAAGGTTGGTTTGCCAGGGTGGGTGCAGACCTTTGTAAAGTGGAGTGTATTGAGTGGTGTGTAGGGATACAGGTTTATTATTTAAGACACGGGAGGATATTTTCTGTGTTGAATATTAACTCTTGCTTCTTTACTATCTAAATGAGCTTAGATCTACTTTCATTTTGATTTTTTAAGAGTACCTTAAAGGGGTGGGTGATTTACTACTTAATTTAAAAAAATTGAAAAGTCTTGTAGTAACCTCTGTACATTCAGTATCGAATCTGATCCACTGGTGATCTTTATATGAAATACCTCACAAAAATTGCTCTGTGATAATGAGGTTTCAGGGAAGCCTGTATATGGACTACATTGTCTCCAGCATTCCAGGATCCCCAGACTTCCCCATATGCAAGCTCTCTAGTTGACCTGTTTCTTCCAGGAGCTTTAGGAACATTTGTTAAAAGTAATTTTCATATTGACATTTGAAAACAAAGACTTCAATTTTTTTTAAGGGGTTTTAGAAAGATTTCAGAATTTCTGATAGAACTGGAATTCTATTCTATGACCTACTTTACAGTTCTAGCCTAATTTATCAAAGCCCATGAGCGTATGTTTAAAAGTAGTCTGCTCTTTTAACCTTTTAACCTGCAGAGAACAAAACCTTTTCTTTAATGGTAGGCATGTGCACGAGCGGACAGGTGACTTTTCTGGGGGCATTTTTAATTTTATCGATTCTTATTTTTATAAAGAGACACAGAAAGACTGGCTTTCTCTTGCAGTCTTTCTCATCCTTGTGTTGCACATGTTCCCAGTCAGCATAGCATACAAATGATTGAACTTAGTAAGGTTTTGGCTTCCCCACGTACCCTATCTTTTATAGCAGGATTTAAAAATTATTCTCAGCCTCCTTGTGCTGCAAAATCATCATTCAGGTTGTATCAGAGTGAATTTTAATTTTAACATTGAAATGTCAAACGTTTTTTTTCTACTAACAAATGAACCTGCTGCTTAAGTATTAAAATATACAATCAAAACAAACCCTCGAAGCAACTTCAGGCTATTGTGGGATATCAGTACAGACAGGGTGGGAATCATCTAGTATACCAATAAGATTTTAATAAAATAACATTTTTCTCAGTAAAGATTAAACCAGGTAATTAAATAAAGTAACATCTGCTTTTTCCTTTGCATTCAATTAGCTGTGAAGCAGCTTTTGTTTTAAAATTACATTAGAAGGAAAAAATTGTACACACTCTAACATTTTTATGTCTCATAAATGTATGTCCCACAGCTGCTCATAACTGGACTGGCTTATGGATATGCAGTCGTGAAAAGCCATGTTTCACTATGTAATAATTGGCTTGCATGGGCACAATCTTTGAGGTCAACACGTTAGAGAACAATGACAACTCAGCCATGTGTTATTTTTCATGATGATAATTATTTTTTTAAAGGTTTGTGGCCCCAAAATATTCAGTTTCAAATAGGCTTTAATTTAATTAGTCAAAGAGATTGACGCTTCTCAGAAGCTTGAATTAATTTTGAAGTTGTGTAAGTGGAGATCAAGAAAGTATTGAAAAAAATAATGTGTAGTGGTGATTGGGGCATTTATAAAAACTAAGCCTGAATGACTAACACAACGGTACCAAATCTGACTCATTCTTCACAAGAAAAGTCATGCTGTTGCCACGTCTTCAGTGTCTCTGCTGAAAAGTTTGAAGTAACATGTAAAAGAATGCTTCAACATAAGGTAAGTAATGAGCAAGCATGTGAAAGCATGCAGAGAAAGCATACAAGATACGTATACATACAGGGAAGGGAATGCATACATGCAGCATACAAGGAAGCATGCAGAGAAAGCACAGAGGGAATGGCTTTGTTGAGTACATAGAACAGCTAATTAAACACCAGTGAAAGATGACATCCAAAAGCTTGGTGCTTCTACACAGCTGGAAATGTGACAGCAAAAGAAACAAAGACATAGAAGGTGTTTTGTGAGACTATCCTACTTTCTGCCTGAAATCATGTAACAATTTGACTGCTCCAAGTAATTAACACACAATGCTGGGGTCTGTTGGTTACCACCTAGATATAAGCTCTGATTTGTGAAACAGTCTAGTTGAAAAGCTGAAGAGAAGAACTTATAACTACTAGGAAACACTAGGCTGAGGAGAAATGGTCTGCTTCATACTATTCCTTTATACAAAAGGCTTTTTCCCACTGTCTGCAAAGGACATTTTCTTGGATTTTAAATATATTTCCTGATCTTTGATTCCTCCTGTGCACCAGGATGTGGAGATATATGTGTGTGTGTGTGTGTGTGTAAACATGTATATATGTAAGCATATTTGAATATATGCATGTGTGTTTTAATATATACACATATTCGAACAATACATATATGAAGCATATGGAATGTGAGTGTGTAGATAGATACGTATAGGGAAAAGGATAATTTAGTTTTGGTCAAAAAGCTGTCCCAGCTTCCTGGGAATAAATTTGTCTTTGGAAGTCTACGGCTTTATAACTGCCAGGATCAGCTACAGAAACTGTTTAAAAGTAGAAGTGAAGCTGCACACACTGAACAATGTTATGAAGTTTTCACTTAGCACCAGTCTGGTTAGCAAACATTTTCACGAGCATCCTGGTCCCTATTTCTGGACCCGGCTCTCTATTTGCTCTACCCCTGTTACAGATAGCATCAATAGAATAGAAAACAATAGCATATAGGCATAAAAAGTGCTGAACCAAGGCAGTGTGTAAATCTAGAAAATTGAGCTTTCAGTGAAGCCAAAGAGTATACCTCACATGTGCGGAATATCCACCTGATGTCTGTGACTCCTGCAGTGTCCTAACACCTTCCTGCATGCCAGAGAGACTTTAGTATAAACACTATTGAAACTTTTTGCTTCTCCTGAGCCCTGCAGCGACTGTTCGCTCCTTGGCCTGAGCAGCTCAGCTGTAAATGCACCTTTTGGAAACAGTGGAGGATGGGCTGGGGAGCTGGGGCTACTGGTAAAGTGCCCCAGGGTCTTGCTTTATAGACTTTGTCATGACCTGAGGTGAGGGATGCTGTTACATAGTTGCCTTAAATCACATTAGGCTGAGTCTGGGTAAGATTAAATGCACATAAAAGCCTTTGTTCATAACATTCAGAATAACCAAAGTTAAAAGTTTATAAGAAAATATAAAATAAATAAAATTAAAAAAAAAACACAACATGCTGCCCAGTGTTTAATCTAGTTACATTAAGAATTGGTTTTCTTTTCCTCATTCCCCTGAGCATGCAGGAACAGGGTTAGGAAAGCCAAAGCTCACTTGGAATTCAATCTGGTGAGGAGTGTGAAGGATTTCTTTAGCTATATTATCAGTGAAAGGAAGACTAGGGAAAATGTGGTCCCCCTGTGGAATGGGGCATGAGACCTGGTGACAAAGGAAATGGAACAGACTGAGGTATTCAGTGCCGCCTTCTCCTTGGTCTTTACTGCGTGAGTTTTGCCCTTAGGAATCCCAGGCCCCCAGAGACCAGCAGGAAAGTCTTGAGCGACGAAGACTTACTCTTGATAGAGAAGGATAAAACCAAGGGACATGTAAACATGATGGACATACACAAGTCCATGGGACCTGATGGGATGCACCCGTGACTGTTGAGGGAGGAGGCTGATGGCCTTGCAAGGACACCTTAATTGTCTTTGAAAGGTCATGGCAACTGGGAGACATTCCTGAGGGCCAGAGAAACTTTCTAGGCCAGGTCTTGATCTTAAAGATATCTTGTTAAGAGTTGTTAGCAAAAGTGAGGCATAGTCATTTTAAATATTAAAAAAAAACCCCACCAGTGGAAAATCGCTGCTTTCTTTTTTTGTGAAGAAAACTATATATAGATAAATTATTGTGTTATTTTTGAAGTAGTTTTTGATTATGTAGTAGTGTTGTACTAGAATACGTAATCTCAAAGGGTAGAGTTAAGGTTCTCTTTATAACCTTCATATTAATATTACCTGACTTCCTTCTGTAAGCTTGTGTCCTCGACATTCCCCTCTATAATACTTTGTGTGTAGAGGAAAAGAAGTATAAATAATTATTAATATTTCAGTAAACAGAATTTTGTTCTTTCACTGTGTGATTTTTACCCTAAATCAGTAAATACCATAACAGAAATCAGGGGGTTCATTATGTGTTTTACCATGATATTTATTGCTTTATGCCATCTAGTGGACTCTGTTTGCGTTCAGTATCAGCTTTAGTAACTGCAGAACTTTAAACACTTTAACAGATGCTCTTCTAATATGACTTTTTCATGTTTTTTGAGGCATGATTGGATAATGGAAGATCTCATGATGATGCATAGGACAAGTTGCCTTGTTACACACTTTGAGATGGTAGGAATTAAACAAACTTAAATAACAAATGTTCAAAATGTTATTACTAATTTGAACTGACGCCAGGAATTTTTTTTCAGTGTTACATATGTGTTTGTTCTTAGTTCGGCTGAAATTTTGACTATGAATAATGAGGAGCTGAAATAAGTAAGCTGACCAGAAAATAACTTACAGCAAGACAGCACTGTGTGGAGTGTTTAAGGATTACAACATTATACAAAGAGGCATAATTGCAGTTTTGGGATTTAGTTATCCTGAAGAAATGTTGTTGCCCTGCAGGGTGAATTTATTTTTAAAAAGGCTATTGCTTTTTTTAATGGAATAAAAAAAAACAAACAGCCTCTTCTCTGCTGGACAAGAAGAATTCTAACATTCAGAAATGTTTAATCTGTAACGTTGATAGTTAAATGCAAGGTTCTTTTAACTCATTTGTCAAAAAAAAAAGAAAAGAAAAAAGTGTTATTGGATAACAGCTTTTGAGACAGACATACTGACCTGCAGTTTAGCCAGCATACCCATTCATACATTCACCCATTCAAGTGCTGAATTATCTGTAGTAGGTCTGTACAGCAGTAAGTTACTGCTTCTAGAGGAAAGTGAAGTAGTTGCAGCAAATGGGCTGAGACAATGATTTCTGATGGCTAATTAATTCCAGCACAGAAATTTGGCAAGCTCTGTTTATACATTCCATGTACAATGGTGCCAATTGTCAGTCTTTATAATGGATCTTGTATTGTGGATCTTTTTATCTTGTACCACTTTTTAACTTTTGTCATGCAACGTGGTGACTTAAACACTCAGCTGTAGAAATCAGGAAGTGACATTTATGTTTTCATTTTCACTGAAGAAATTACATTTATAGTCGTGTGGTCCAAAATTAGAACATGTTGAAATAAGCGTGACCCCAAGTGTGCAAAAGTAGGAAAACTTGAGAAAAGGAAACCACCTCAATATTCATTATTGTTAAAAGTAAAGATTTTTAAAAACATGTGCGATTTTAGGATTTGGATTGGCAATATTGCACATAACTCTTAGCGTGGTATATCTGAATGCAGGCATTTTACGTTCTGGCAATTCATACCAGTCGTGAATGGAGCTGCCAAATATGTTATTTTCTGGAGTTCCACTGGAACTGAAGCTGACAAACAATTTTTACTAGGAATTCTGATTTTAAATCACAGCCTCAAAGGAAAAGGTTAATTGGTCCTCCATAAAATCCAGTCTTTTATCACATAAGCAGTTGTGACTAACAAATTGAGATGTTTTATAATTTTCTGTTAATTTAGAAGCACCAATCCTGTGCTACACGTGCATCTTACACCTGACACGAAGTATAAAATATTAACAAAGGGAAAAAACAAACCAACCCAACACCCAAACTCTACTGACTTTTATAGTAAAGATTTTAAAGTAGGAATAGTAATGACTTGAAGGACACATGTTTCAGCAAAACCAATATACTTTTACACTGCTCTCAAGCTGTTGAACCATAGAAGCCAGGTTTAACTGAAAAGGAAATCTTCAGAGGCTTCTGCTGAGTTGTATTACATTGTGGTAACAGACTGAGTTTTAATTTTAGTCTGTAGATAGAGGCAACCTGAAACACAACACCATTGTCAAAAAAGAGCACGTGCTTTGTTGCTGTACCTTTGCCTCTTTGTAATAGTAGAGGTTTTACGTCAGAGACTAATGTTTCATTGTATTAAATATTTACTAACAATCTATTGGCCATATGTCATAGAGTTTGCATGGTGACAGACTCAGTATTCGTCACCTTTTCAAGACGATTCTGTTAAATCTGCAGTGTTATACAGGCTCACAAAGCCCTTTCAGTAACCCAGGTTTTTGTTCTTTGTACTGTCTTTGCTAAACTGGCGTCAGTATCGCGTTTGTGCTCTGTTGAAATGGTTTTCAGGAATGAGCTTTTCAGGACTTTTCTGTGGGGTACCATGGAAGATGTCAGGATTCTTTTCTCAAGTACTGTTTATCTGACAGTATTTGTCTTCAAATATATTCTAAGTGCAGAGACACTTTCCATATGGAAACATTATTAGTCAAATGTTGTAATAATACTTAAAAAGCTCTTTCCGTTCTTTTGTTGTTAGGATTATTCACCAATCTGGTTCATTTTATATGTTATTGCAGAATAATCAACTGAAATGATGGAAATTATCGCAGGTTAAGTTTTTGTAAGCTTTGGATAAGGTTCATGCTTTGAGTACAGGGGCGAGGAAACGCTCAATATACTTTTTAAAGCTAAATATCTTTTTTGTTTAACATATTATGTTTTCAAGACCCTTACAGTATACTTCCGTCATCTTGTCTAAATTTAATTATTTTCCACGTTTTCTGATGCAGAATAATTTTTATGTAAGATGGTAAAATTATGATAGTATCAATTACAATTAATTGGGAGTTATTAACAGCTTCTAATTTCTGTAATTGCATATGATATATTTACTGTATAAACAGGAATGTTTGCACATTGTAATGATTGAAACTGATTAGATCTCAAGATAAAAATGTATGTTAGTATAATTAAGAATGCCAAAATATAAGTTATGAAGAACAAGCAATAGATAATTGAGTTACCTGCAAGAAAATGTCTTTGATTACCAGAAAGAAACGGAAGGACTTCAAAGAATAGGTCAATTCCATGATGTACCTGTTCAAAGTAAGGCTCTCACAATTGTTTCTGTCTCTAAGATCATGACAGAGCTATGCCTACTCCAGCATCGAGGCATGCCACCTAGGGACGTTCAGAGAGCCCTGCTAACGAACACGTTCCCTAGCTCCTTTCCCACCAGTACAAGTTCCTCTTTGTCCGTCACATGATCAAGAGAGTTGCAGATGTATGGACAGGAGTAACTGCAGGTCTGAGTAGTCTGTCAGACAGCAGAAACTCTCAGTGCCTACCAAGCCGAGACTTCACATTCATCTACCTGATCCCTAGAAGATTATTTAAGGCTAAAGAGTGCTTTTTATCCCATTGTCAGTCTGTATTGCAGGTGGTAGTTGGATGGCAAGTCAGGCTGACACAGGTACTTTCATTTCCATTTCTTCAATACCTTAGTCAAAGCTGCTGAGTCAGCGTAGAGGACTCAATAGTCCAGGTCAAACAAAGCGGGGCAGAAGTTGTACCGTGACTCACAGAGAGCGCTGCCCTGACACTTGACCTCTTTTTTTTGTGGCTAAACACTAGGCAATAAATCAACTTTTATGCTCTGCAAGACATGCCGGATACAAAGACTTCTATGGCATGCAGTGAAATTAAGTAATATTTTTGCTTTAGGGTTTTCGCTTTTTTTTTTTCTTTAAAGGTTCTATGGTGCTTATAGATATTTAAGAACTATCAAAACAAAATTAATAGCCACTGGATGACTGAGACATGATTAACAAAACAGTTAAAGGTATTACTGCTACTCAGATCCCTGGCCATCAACAAATCTGGTTTTGCTTTGTTGCATGCTATGAGGACTTGAAAAAGCACATAATAAAAGAGTATAAATGAAACTGAAACTGTTTGTTGTGCTGAATTGCAAGGAAGCAGTCTTGTCAGCTAGATTTGTTCTACCTTCTAGAAGGGAATATTGTACCACGACCAGTTTGTAAGATGTTGTTCAAATTAATGTCCTGAAAAAATGGTGTCTTATTTGGATTTTTATTTCAAAAAACCCCAACACTCAAAAACAGAGGGAAGGCTAAATGCCTTTAATGAAAGTCTTAATTAATTGAAAAAAAAAAGAGATTTAAATGTTTGTAACCTTGATTGTGACAGCACAATTGACCACATTTTGACTTCCATGTTATTAGCAGCTCAATGTGAGTCATTACATAGTATTTTTTTCTAGAAAGTATTCTTTACCACCATCGTAGCCACAGCGGTAGTAAAACTCAATAGCAGTGTGCTTAAATGCAATCATTGAAAAGCATGTTTTGATATGGTTTTCACAGCCAAGGTAGGTAACATTCAAAGAAAATGAGAAACATTTAAGAGAATTCTGGGTAGTGAGTCAGTCTGTATGGTAGTTGAATATCACCACCCTCCACAAAAAATTACTGTGATTCTAGTTATAAAGTAAGTTTGTGGCAACCCTTTCATGGAGGTGTTAATAGGGTATGATGACAGGTACTTTGCAAAGACAGTGTATGAATAGTTTAGGTATTCTCACCCCAGTAATAGCAGGTATCTCTCCTCACAGTCTGAACAGTGCTTTTTTTTTGACTCAAGTAGGAGGAATGGATTTTCTTCAGACAAAAACTAGTTAGGCAAATGTACAAAAGGATTCATATGCAGATAATGGTGTCTTTAAGTTTTTCTTTTACAATTTACTGTTTGTCAACAGGCAGATAAGATACTTTACACTTTAGCTGACTGGTTCTAAACCATGAAGAGTAAAGCACAACGTTTAAATGGAAACCATCTATATCTATAAATAATAATATCCTTAGTGTATCTCAGTTTTCTATGGTGGAACAAATCGCTAGCTGCAAAAAGCTAAGTAACTAAATCAGTTAAAATTTTGAGTTTAGCTTGGGAGCTCTACAATGCAGGCTTGTTCCTCTTCCTTTTTAAATTACAGAATAATGGCAGATGAAGACCTGACTCATGAATGGGTCTTCTGATGGAACTAGATGCTCTGGAGGCAGTCTTCTTTGGTGCTTGGGTCAGCTAAATGTTGTTAGACATAAGTTAGTAAAACTGACATGAAGCACGCTGAATGTGGTTGGGGAAAAATAAAAAATCCTCAGCAGGATCTGATGTCCAAATCTATAAAAAAAAAAAAAAAAAAGAAAAATGCAAAACGTGTAAAGTGTTTCTTTTCCACGTTGTGTTCAGGGGCGAAATTACCGAGATACAATTAGACGAAAGAAGTAAAAAAAAACCCTGGTTACCTATGAAAATAAATCTGAAAAACATTGTTTAAAACTATTTTTTAAATTTATTTTATATAATAAAGGGAAAAGCCACAAAGATTTAACTTTTTTTTTTTGCAAACAGATTCTTTTCTGAATGAGGGCCATTTTAAAATCAATAATAAAACAAAAACCTAAATGTCTACCAATCAGTTTCCTGCAGTAGGCAGGAAATGAGATAAATTCAATTTTCCCTATCATCTGAGAAAACTCACTTACAAATTTTCTGTTTGCTTGTTGAGTTTCTTTTCTCTATGTCTGAAGCCCCTTTTTTTTTTTGTATTCTGAACTGCTCGTGAATCCCCAGAGCTTTTTGTTTCATAGCTGCTTAATCTTTAGATATAGCTGATGAATATTGCCATCGGAAGCATTGTCAACTGCTTGTTTCTTTCAGGCCTGCGACTAGAAGCCCTAAGGAGTGGGCTGGGCAGAGCTCTTCTTCCAGCTGGCTGACACCCAGGTGTTTGGTGTTAGGAAATGCCCCTGGGAAAGATGAAAGGTATGAGCAGTGAAAGGAGGGGGAGGTGGGGACTCATCAGGGGATTGCAGACGAGGTTGTAGCAGCTCTGAGGAGCTGTGAGGGGAAGAAGTCATTCAAGATAATGGTTAAAGTAGGAGGTTTGTAAAGCCCCTGAGCTGGAAGGAGAAGTTTATGGCCCTGGGCATGACAATGAACTTACTGCTTTGTTACAGAAAGAGAGATGTAGTTACTCTGAGACAGTTGAAAGTGAGGAAGTATTTATTTTAAGAGTTTGGAGTATAAATAAACCGCTTCCAGAATTCAAAAGATACCTGAAGGTCTATCTAAAGTCAGCAAAGTGTGCCCCGGCTTGGTGCTTATCTGCTGGGAAACAGTATTAGAACAATCTGTCTTCCCCTACTTCATTCATTTCTGATGCCCACAGCAATCAATGAAGGACAGAAAGGTCTTGTGCATGCCAGGTGCACAATTCAATAATCATCCTCCCACAAAGGAGGTTCAACTCCTTCTTTGTTGCCAAGGCTCAGGGAATAGAGTGTAGGATGAAGTACAATAGCTTTCTTCGTAAATTGTATGTCTGTATCTCTTTCAGTCTATAACGATGTAGTGTAACATTTCTGTAGCTGGGAGAGTGAGTAGCTTTTTCCAAACCTGTAAGAGCTATTCCAAATCAATTCCTAAGTGTTAGAGTGATTCAACCCTCACCTTCTCTGCCAGTGTATGAAGCGTCAGCAGCCATGTATGCTTTGAGGTCTTGCCAAGTGCACTTATGAGTCAGGAGGAAATAGCAAGGAAAAATGGCTTCATGGCTGTTGCATATTAAAAAGACCTTGACAATTTTGTATGGGAAGGATTAAGTTGACTGCAGTGTACAGAAAAGATCTGAGTTAAGGAAGTTACTAGAAATGGTAGTTCTTTAAACCTGTCATGTGCTCCAGCCCCAAATTGTCTGAAAAGCTGTGTTTGTGAAGAAGTACAACAGTTCATCAATGTAAAAAATTAATATCTGGGGTCCTTTTTTCTTTATAATGTGAAGAAAAACATATCTGAGCAAGTATTTCTAGCATTTGCTATGTGCCACTCTTTCAAAACTCTATTTTCTCTGAAGAATATGTGACAAAACTCTGGTGTATAATAGGATAAACTAAAATAACAAAATAGGAAATTTCAGAAGCATCAAAAATGTTGTATATCCCCACTAATATATCAGTTCATTTCAAGTTTCCAAAAATATCAAGTAACTTAAAATCAATTATTATTTTTTCTGCCCCTTGCAGAATTCTATAAAAATAGTTTTCGCAACATGCAACAGGAAAGCCTTGCCATGCTCTCCCTGGTGATTTAGAATGCTAATGTGCGATTGACTTGCCTTTGTCTCAAGGGAATTTTGATTCGAGCCATGAAATAGTGGGTGAACCAGCATTTGTTTCCTTCCCCAAACAGTGGATGTTTTGAATTATTGGCATTTATATTTTGAGAGAGTATATGCATGAATGGAAGAGAAAGGATCATTTAATTAGCTTAGAAGAGGTAGTCTATAGACAGATTTTTTATTTTTTTTAATGATCTAAGCCACAGATAAATCTTCAAAGCAAAGAATGGTAACAGAGTCTACCTCTAAATTTTATTATTAGATTTTATGATAGTGTGTTAATGTGAAGCTTTCAGTTCAAATATCAGAGAAGCTGAAATGAGTGAAATCTAGACCTAGTGTAAGCTCCTCTCTTTTCAGGTTGTTGAGAGAAGTGCAAGTTGTAAAGTAATGTGCAATTTTCCTCTTACAGATGTGGGAACTGTCATTATTCATTTAAAGGGAAAAAAAAACCAAAACCAACCTCAAAACTATAAGCCAGAAAGCCATCTAGGGCAAAATTATTTCCCTGAAAAAATGTCGTGCTGTGATAATTGTAGCCTCTTGAGAATGGAACTTTATAAAAGAATTGTTGACAGATCTTTTGCAATTGGGTACTTCAGTTCTTCATTTTGTTCTATTCCTAGACATGAAAAGTATCTGTTTCAAGAACTTAATTCACAAATTGGTCTGCTTTGAAATGTTGAAGTCTAGCAAAATATGCTAACACAAAAGAACCTTTATTTGTAGAATCAGATAAAGAATGTTAATAGAGTTGCTTGAAACTCTTTATTAAACATGAATCAGAAGCTATAAATTCCTTTTTCCAAACACAGTTTTTGTTTTAGGGTTGGCTTTTTTTTTTGAGGGGGGGGGCGGGGGGGTGTGCTTTCTTGTGAAAACGAAGATTCTGTATGTTTTTAGAACTCTGTATGTGTATATATAGACAACTTCATAGGAAATATTGTCACTTAAAAATTATTAGTAGATTAATGGTAGCCCTATGTATTGCAGACAATGCTTTGAAAACAACTTCATCTTGACAGTGATAATAAAATTTTGTTCTTGTTTAGAGAGTATATATTAAATAACTATAATAAGAGCACAGAAATTAGTATTTTGGTTTTACATGCGATTCTTTTTGTTACTGTGTTGCAATAGATTCTAGTTGCCTGAAATTCCCATTGCTGCCCTACAGTGCACACATGTTCTTCATGAAGCATAATTGATTTCTTGCACCTGGTTGAAATCTCCAGTGGAAGACAGAAACTGGGAAATTACACTGTCTGCATGCAATGGTAGTTTACTGCAAAACAGCAACGGCAAAATGGTAAGTAAACTACATTTTTTATGGTGATAGGCTTTTTTTGTGCGTGTGTATTTTAGAACTATATTGTAGTACAGGGTACAGTGTAGATTTTTTTCTCTAAGTAATGTAAAGTTGCTGGAAAAGTAATTTTCTAGCAAAGTTGCAATTTAGTTTAGTAGTGGTTCACCTAGAAGAAAAAACTCTGAGACTTAAAAAGAGTATTTAAAATGAAATCTCTGCTATAACAATCATTGCGCTTTGTCAGAGGGTAAGAAATTGTGTCTTGTAATAGAAAGGATTTGTTAGTTAAGATCTAAGCAGTTTTATGAGACTGAATTTTCTGTTTGGTTAAAGTAAGGCAGAATTCTGAAGTATCCTTATAAATTTTGGCCTTCAGCAACAACAGGTTTCCAAGCTGAAACAAAGATTTAGTAGCTCAAATTTGTAACATTAACTCCTGGTTTGGGTTTTTTGTTGTGTGGTGGTTTTTTGGGGTTTTTTTTAATATCTTTGGGATTTATTTATAACACTGTGTTTTCTTAACTTGTGCTCGGTGTTTGTGTAATAAGACTTGTAAATGTCTATGATTCTGTATGTTAAAAATGGTCTCTAAATAGTGATTAT
Organism: Larus michahellis; assembly: GCF_964199755.1. Classification (NCBI taxonomy): domain Eukaryota; kingdom Metazoa; phylum Chordata; class Aves; order Charadriiformes; family Laridae; genus Larus; species Larus michahellis. Next base: position 86,952,190 of record NC_133899.1, on the reverse strand, counting down.
GTTATATTATTGAAGGAGAACATACCAATTAATCCTAAACTCACATGAAACTGCAAGAAAAAAAAGTCTTGCCTAGCTTATGGTTAGTAAGAAATCAGCTGAAGGTGGGTGGGCATGGGGCTGCTTTTCCCTGTGGTATGTAAGAGGCAGAAAACAGCTGCTAGCTTGGTGCTGTATGCTATGTAGAGAGTTTCCCTCTTTTGTTCCTACAGTGTAGGTGATATAAAAGGACCAAAGAAAGATGAGTCCAGGCTGCTCTTTGCAAGAAAGTAGCACATTGTATGTTTTATCTAAAACTGTTGAAGTCATGGCACTACCTAGCAAAGAATTCCACAGTTAAGGTGCTAAAAAATATTAGAGCAAGATTAAGCATAACTCTGTATCCACTGAGTCGAAGTCGTGTATGATTCAACAGACTTGATGTTTATGTGTCTATGTATATCAAAAAAATACATTTGGGAAACTTCTTGGTTTTGAAACTTTGATATCCTTTCTCTTGGATTTATTTTTTAAATATTTAGTGGTTTGGGTTTTTTCCCATGACTTCTCGTACAGTTGACGTTTCATTTTTCTTAAAGCTTAAAAGGCTAAGACTAGGTGTTGGATGTTGGTTGATACCCTTTCTTTTCTAAACAGAAATGTCTCCTTTTTGTGTTGGAAGTTTAAAATTACAAAGGGAATGCTTTGGAAATGGATATATTTTTGCAAATAGAAGATGATTTTTTTTTTTTAAGTCATATTCCTTAAACATAGTTTTGAATTTAAAAGAAATGTTGAAACATAGATTATTTTTTTGAATCAACTTTAATCATCTTAGTAACAGTAAATAATATTTTAGTTTACAGAAACTCCTAAACTATAGGAATCATTACTTGAAATACCGTATACTTGCCAAGTCCGTAACCAGAACAGTTATCCCTTAAGGTACAAGAGGTAATTATAATAGAATGTATAACGTGCTATTTAAGATCACTACAAAACTGACAATACTTGATGGGTAACCCCTCATTTCAGTAGAGATTTAATTGGTATATTTTTTGATCAGGCTCACTTTCATTGGCTGGAGCTTGAACCTGTAGCTTCAAGGCCTGGCATTTAGTTGAGTACACTCTGACAGAAAATTAGACTCTTAATTAGTTGTGAAGGTATAAAAAAGACTATATAGCAACAACACTGCATTAATGCACAGTTTATCCTCTAACCAGGGGTTCCCAATGCCTTATCGTTCAAAACGTCTGAAAACCAGGAAAAGCAACATTGCATGTTTGTGTTTTTTACACATGAAATGTGGCCATAGGTGGATGCTGGATTTAAATATTAATTAAAATTTTAAATGGGCTTGATTAGTGTTAGCTGTGTAGAAAAGCATTAATTATGGCAGCAGTGAAAACTGAACAGTTAATGGAAAGAGAAGGTTCTCATATGTGCCTAATGCAGGGCTCTTACCTTCCTCTAGCACTTGGAACTAGTCATGGAAGAGGACAAGGATCAAATAGATAGGCATGACCAAGAGTCATTATTCCTTTATAAATTCTTGGCCGTTAAATCAGTAAAGTTATAATGGGTTCTGTACATCTTACTTTGTATTTCAATGTATAAAAAGCTGCCTTCAAAATATACTAGTCTGGATGAAATAAATTAAAGAGTCTCCAATATTTATGCGTAACCAAAGCATGAGTATCTTCATTTAAGTATCTCCCAAGTAATGAAGATCATCATAGTCTAAATACTAAATAAAAGTATACAATTACCTACACAATCATGAGGGAGAAAATACCATGTGCTACTGGATCTTCTTTACTCCTTTGTGAAGAAGGAGAGTTGCTTGCCAGTAATTTTTAGAAAATTGTAAATTTTCATTCCTAATTTAAGATTTTCAACTTTAATTCTGTTTCAAAAAGTTCCGTGTCTCAGAATATTAATTCTCTCTGAGCATTAGGAAGCTTTTGGAATAGCTTTTCTTACACCATGTGTTATTAAGTTTATCATAGTCAAGTGCTCTTTGATGTCCCAAGCCTCATAGCTTCAAGAGTTTTTGTCACCTTTTACCATAGTTCGTACAATTCCTATGGTTAGTCAGCGTAACACAAGGAGAGGTGAACTGTGATGTTGAGTAGAATTCCTGGAAAAATACGACCAAGTGGCTAAAGAATTTAATTTATAAAAGAAAAAACTCCTGGCCTGTTAGCAATGAGTAAGCAGCAAGTCTGCAGTTGAAGAGCTAAGGATAGGGATTGGATTTTTTTTATTTTCTGTGTATCACTTAAGTCACTGCTTTTCTTTGTAGTGCAACTTCTTGGGGTGTCCTTAATTAAATTTATATAAAAACAGCTGTAAGCGGAGAGTCTGTGTGCTTGGAGTCTATGTTTCTAAAGGCAGAGCATTGTTTAAAAGCAGGAAATTTATCTATCCGAGTCACTGGAAGCTTGCACCATTTTTAAGAGTGTCCCCTTCCCTTGCATGATATTTTTAATGATGAATTTAGTGAGAAGTTCATTCTTTGTAGTCTGGCAGTAGATGATGTAGTTAAAAGCAAAATAGTTGATGTCCTGAAAGAGCTAAATATGCGATCTAACTGAGCAGAAATAATTGAATAAGTGTAGAGAGGCAATAGGGGAGCTGCAGATAGCTTAATAGATGTCATCAATCAGAGAAGCAAGCACTGTACAACAAACATGGCACGGTGTTTGTGATCTGTCTGCACTGAAAGAGGGATTAAGAGCTGGATCCAGTACACTAGTGTATTTGCAGCTGCAGGCAAAGACATAATCACCTTGGCTTTTTCCGAGTGTCGTCTTAAGAGGAAAGTCTGAGATACTATTGTTATTAGCAAATTAATGTTGTCTTAAGAAAAGCTTGCTTTCAAAATAGATTATACAGGGATGAAATGATGTTCACCCTTAGAGATTCATAAACATGTACTTTCAAATTCAGTTCTCCTACCTGTTTCATGCATGTTTCTAATACTGCCAGCATGTTTGTAGCTTGTACCTCAGAGATTCCTCAATGTGAGGAAATCCTGAAAGTGCAATGGAAGATCAGCTTTTCAAGGCTTTACGTTTTCAGGCATGCAGGTATCGAAGTGTTCTATAGGAGTTTTCATGTATACCATTAAAAGTGAAATGTAATAAAATAAAAGGAAATAAAACTGAAATAAACTGGTGGGGTTGGGGATGGAAGACAAAAATGAAACAAAGATTTAAATACTTGAGCCACTTGAATGTTCCTAAAAGCTGTTGAGAACACCCTAATTTCATTTTATGAAAAAAAAAGTTATTGCAGTGTGTTGTCATTTTAAAGAAAGTGCACAATAATTGTGAAATAATGTTAAACTGGAAATTCTGAAAAGATTTTTGAATGAAGTCTATATCTTTATTAATTATGACAATCTCATAGTTATCAAAATGGCATTGTGAATTTTTTAGTGTAAAGATTTCCAAATAGAATCTACCTATTAAGGAACAATTGTAGCATTTTGCATGTTGCCTAAAAAAAAAAAATAAAATTGTGGATGACTGCTCCTATGAACACAGGCTGAGAGAGTTGTTCAGCCTGGAGAAGAGAAGGCTTCGGGGAGACCTTATAGTGGCCTTCCAGTACTTAAAGGGGGCCTACAGGAAAGCTGGCGAGGACCTTTAACAAGGGCAGGTAGTGACAGCACAGGGCTTTAAACTGAAAGAGGGTAGATTTAGATTAGAAATAAGGAAGAAATTCTTTACTGTGAGGGTGGTGAGACACTGACTGGAACAGGCTGCCCAGAGAAGTTGTGGATGCCTCAGCCCTGGAGGTGTTTGAGGCCAGGTTGGATGGGGCTTTGAGCAACCTGGTCTAGTGAAAGGTGTCCCTGCTTATGACGGGGGGTTGACACTAGGTGGTCTTTAAGGTCCCTTCCAACCTAAACCATTTTATGATACATTTCTATGATAAATTGTGATTTTTGTTCTTGTTGGGAGGACGGTATTAGGTCTTAAGGTTGTTAAACATGTTTAATTCTGGTTTCATACCATACAGTGATACTCTAGAAGAACAGTCTTGTTGAACTATAGAGCCACTAGGAGCTTTCCTATTTGTTTTTATACAGGCTATATAAACATACGTTCTAATTACAAATGGAAACATCTGCAGTTTGAAACTGCAAGTTTCACTTGCTGCATCAAACTTTAATTTACTTTTTCTCTTCCATTACAGATGTTCTATTTGTTGCACCAACTTTGTAGCTTTATCCATAGTTGTATTAAAACAGTGGTATCACTTTGGGTGGTCATCGTTAGCTCGGAAATGACTGAAGTATTTGTAATGGTTGTTATCAATATCTTGATGGAGTGATGTAACTTACCAGTAAACCCTTAAGGGTGATGTGCCCAGGAAGCTCAGAAACTTGAGGAAAAATGCAGGGTATGACTGACCAGTTATAGCAAAAAAAGCTGACTTTATCTCACCACAAAGGGTACTGGAGAATGGCCTTTAGTTTGGACAAACAGCTATCAACACTTGAGTGGATCAACTGGTGGTGTGTTTCTCCCATTGAAAGCTCATTAAAAGAGTGTAAACGTCTCCCTGCGTTAGCCAGACCAGTATGGGGGGGAGCCAATATGTGGCTCGGCCCAACACAGCGTACAAAAACTAGACAACTAGCAAAAGTATTTTAAAGAGAGCAGTGTGCTTGAGCTGGCTTCAACCCACATATTCCTTCTTGAGCTCTGCCCAGCGTCGTGATGGCAAGCACATTATAGAGACCAATAATGGGAATCAGATTGGTATTGTGGTTAAACTGTATATTGTGATTGCTATATTTTGCTGAGTGTAGCTTGTATTGTTGTTTCAGTATATTTTGTATCACTCTGCTAAAACAGAAATCCCCTGTAACACCAGATATCTTCAAATAAGTAAACTTTATTTTAAACGTTGCACCCTCCGTGCGTGAAATATCTAAAAGAACCTGGTCAGACAGTATTGGACTCTGAAAATAGGTAATTTCTCCAGTGTTTAAAAATTTCCATCTAACTTGTATTATGTATGATGCTAATGAGATTTATGGATGGGTGTCATCACGAATAATCTTTCAAAATATTACCAAGACAGCTTTGTGGTAACCAGAGTATTCTTTTCAAAGAATTTCCTGAAAAATCAGGATTTTTGAAAACTGTACATTTTCAATCTTAGGGCTTCATACTGAAGTTCAATAGGATGTAAAAGTTCAGGTTTCCTAAGTTACTAACTTAGAAAGTTGAGAGTTTCTGGTGACTTCGTGACTTGATATAGACAAAATGTACTTGAAACCGAGCTGATGTTTACCCTATCAAATGTTTTATAGTAAGTGCTTAAAATGTGCTTTGACCTGTGAGTTTATTCCCGTTGGAAAGAGAGACTTGATTCATTTAGTCAGAGACTTCCACATAATGTTTTGCACTCTCTTATTTATATGTAGTGTTGCTGTGCAGGTGTAATTCCACACTGATGGGTGGAAAGTGGCCTGGTTTACTTTTCTACAGAAAAGTTCACTGAGAATAAAGTTGGCTTCTGGCTGATAGGGATAGAGTTATCTTTTAAAAACAAACAAACAAACAAAAACAAACAAAAAAACCCAAAGAAAACCCCAGAAAGCAGCCCTGTGGCAAGATACTAAATATTGTGTTGTAGAGTTTAATTCTGCTTTATTTAAGAGCTTCATAAGTTCAATATTTATTCAATATTAGGTGTTTTAGGCCCGTCCTCAGTTATATGGTACTTGGACCATTCAGGCAGGGCTACTTAGAGAAGAAAGGCACTAGTTACTCCAAGGTTCAATAAGCACCATTTGTTCATGATCCTAACACCATGGGAAAGGTTATCTTCCTCCAGATTTCATGAACTGTTCTGCAGTGGATTTCGTCTGACAAGAATTCAAGATAACCCAGTGACTGGTGGTTTGAATTATTTAAAATCTCTCAGTTCTTTGTTGCATAAAACATTTGTTGTAAACTATTTTTCTTACTTGCATGTCCATATTGACTCTGTCTTCTGTGTGTGTTGGAGATAGCAGAAGAATTACAGTAATTGTGGTTATTAGCAAAGTTCACTTTGTTTTTTACTTCAAAAAATCTATTGTATAGATGTCGTATGTCATGACGTATGACATGTCAGTATGTCATGACATAATATGACATTTATGACATTCTATGTCATAAAATACTGATAATCATAAGAATTTAAAGTCAGTTAAAACAGTTAAAGAGTTAAAAAACAGTTAAAGAGTTAAAAATACGGTGCCTCGTGCTTGTATGTATTCTTATACTGAGCAATATGGCTTGCATCAAAAGGCTAAAAGGACCAATTAAGATTCCTAACTTTCCTCTTGTTTAAAAGAAAATGTCTGCATAATCTTTTTTCCAAAGGGAATCTGAATTAAAAGGAAAAGTGAGAAGTGCTTAGCTCTAAAGGGCCATTTTCTTCCCTGAAATGCACATAAAAGTGCAGCTGCAGCACCACAGTGTTCACTCTAGGGCAGGAAAAGCTGTTCCTTTTTGGCCCTGAGAAGAGCTCTTCCTGTATGTGCGATGGGAGAATATTTCCAGACTGTGTCCTCATCTCTCCTCATCAGCCTGGTAACAGACTGGAAAATGCTTGCCTCTGAGTTGTTGTGGCAGGACTTCAGTTTGAGTAACATCTGCAGTCGTGCAGCAGCTATATGATGAGGAGTTGTTCTGGGATCATGGTTGACATTCTCTCCTCATTTAAAAGAAGAGAGGGCTCAGGCAGATCCCCACAGCATTTTGCAAGCGGGTAGAGGCCTTTTAAAACACTGTTAGTCTGCAGTAATCTTTAGCCTGAAAGGTAGGAAAGATCTAAGTAAAGAATATGGTGGCTAAGAGGAAGCTGAAAGTATATTGCTGTCCTCATTCTGCCTAAGGCTTTGTTGTCCAAACATATTTCTATTTGACTAGCAGGAATATTTTTTGGCACTAGAAGACTTACAAAGGGAGTGCATGTAAATAATCACCGGTGGACGAATTAGGGTCTCCATCAGACAAACAGTGTACTTGTGAAGGGAACCTTTGGGACGCTCTGTTGCCTGGTGCAAGCACTGATCTGAGCAAGTAGGAGGCCTCCTACAGCCACTGGGAATGGAAGGGGCACGGGGTCTTGTAATTTCTGGTAGGATTTCTGTATTAATAAATTAAGAAGCTAGGAGGATTTTATTGCTTGACTGCATGCAGCCTACTTCTTTTTTTTTTTTTTTTTGTGGTAAAAGCTGGCCTTTCTATTGGGTAGCACTATTTAGATTTTGATAATAACTGTAAGTTTGGGCATGAGTTTCCACTATTATTTTATTTTAATTTAATTAAACGCTTGCCAGCTTTTGTCCTATATTGGATTGTAATTTCAAATGTCTACTTCAGTTAAAAAAACCAAACAAAAACAAGACTCACCCTAAAACAAGCTAGTTGAGGTTCACAAAAGTACATAATGCCTAGTTTGGCCCTCGTAGCAGTGGTCTGTTCTGCTCTACATAGAGAAATAAACTGTTTATCCTATGGTGATTTGATTTTTAGTGGGTGTGAATAACAACATTAAAGCCTAACTTTTAATTAAAAACTTGTCCTATTGCAATTTGACACCCATGGTTATATCCCAGATCAGTATATAATCTGTACGTTATGTAGAGGATACTTTACTACAAAAAGCTAAGGCACTAAGGAGAGTAAGAGAGTACACTTAAATTTAACAGACAGAACTCTCTAGGACACTGATATTGTTAGATGAGAGAAGTGAAGCAAAAATAGGACTGGAAGAGCTGACGCACACAAATGCTGAGGTCAGAATGAAAACTGGTTTGTCTGAAGATGGCATAAAGCTGAAGGAACTGAGACTTTACCTCCGGCAGGTTTTTTTGAAGCTGTGGTTGCCTTCTTATGTTGCAGTGGCTGTGTTATTTTTTTCATTTTCAGGTTGCTGTTTGTGGTGTTCTATTGAGGGAAAAAAAGAAAGAGTTCAGCCTCTAGATACGCACATAATCTGAAGGAATTGTTCTAATGTACTTTCTTACATAACGGCTCTGTATTTATTCTCCCTGAAGAATGAACTGTTCAGTCTAGGACCACAGATATATTCTGCTCGGGTTTTTTAGGTAAATGCATTATCTTGGAGAGTCTATTTAAAATTTTATCTGCTTTCTTCATGGCAACTTTGTTAATAGTAGATTTTTCTGGAAAGTAGTAGCATTTCAGGGGTTGAGGATAACCTTAGGCAGTATGATGCAGTACCTTTGAGATCCTTTTAAGCAAACGCTCTTTTAATTGCAATGCTGGGATGAGAATTTCCTTTTGAAGACTTTCTACCCTTTTGAATAGTAGCAATTTTAAGCTATGTTTTGAGCTGCTGTGAATGCATACCAGTGGGGCAGATGAGGCTGCAAGTCCTTCCTCTGCACACGTAGGAATAGTAAGATACAGAACTCATAATTTGCTCAGACAGATGGCACTTCTGTGTAGCATCTAGTATATATTGGTATAAACTAGCTACAGATTGTCTAGTAGTCATTGTTGCAGACTTTTAAAGAGGCAACGTGATTTTTTTTTGTTTTCGTTCTTTTTTTTTTTGTATTATCAGCGTTTTCATATTTGAGGGGGGATGCGAAGTATGACGGAATGTTCTCAATAAAGATACAAACCCTTAGTAATGAGATAGATTAAGATTGGCAGGTAGTATAGTTCTTTATTTAAGGTAAAAAGTTAATGAAGCTGGACTCTGTACTTCACCTTGGAAATTTTTAATATTAATAGCCTATAGGAATCAAGAGAAAAGATCAGCAGTGAGCAACAGGCTGCTTTTTTGACATCATTTGTTCAGAGCTTAGGCCTTTTTAAATGTAAATAAAGATAATGTATTCTCCCTTTAAGAAAAAAACCCTGTAAATGTGACTTTGTTTTATTGATAGTATTGTGACTGAGCACCTGGGATGCTGTTGAATTCATAGGTACCCTCGGTTCTGTCTCTTTCATTCACCAAGTAATGGATTACTTTCATTTAAGATTAGAAGTCTTTCTACAAAGTGAGAACCTGCTTTGATACCAACATGAAAAGGCGCTTCTATACCTAAAGAAGAGTTGTCTATAAATAGATGGCAGTGACGTTACTGCAGTTGAGGAAACTTCATTCCATTAAAAACATCAGTGAAGAACTACAGTAATGCTTAATAATTAATGACTATGATTTAAGTCCATTTTAAAGCCATGGCACTTTTTAATGGTCCTGTAATATTTATAAGAAACCCTTACCTCCCGTAATTCTAATGAATGAATTTTTCTGACCCTTACTGAAAGTTACACCTGTAAAATAGGTTTTTCATCTTGCTACTAAAGGGTCTTTTGTTCAAAACCGCAGTTCACTTACATAATTTTTGTAATGTCTTCAGGCTCTGTAGACTTACCTCTTTTGTTTGGCATAGTCAGTAACTTACAAGAAACACACTATTAGCTAACATCCGACTACTTTAAGAGGGATTAAAAGTCCCATACATAGAATCACAGAATGGTGTGGGTTGGAAGGAACCTGAAAGATCACATAGTTCCAATCCTGCTGCCATGGGCAGGGACACCTTCCACAGGAATACCTGCCATTAGATCAGGTTTGTACACAAACCACATTTTAGTAAAAGGAATATTATTTACTTTTTTTTCATACAGAAGGTCTAGATTGTATCAAAAAAAGGTAGAAGATGACAAAACTATATACAGAAGACTTTCATTTAACTGGAACTACCAAAATTTTCGAATTGTCTTTATTGTTAAAACCCCTAATAGCAGGGCCTTAACAGTAAGAACATTGTTCATCTTACTTCAATGAATTAATTTCCATCAAGGAGCTCTGCACTGGGTAGTAGGAAGATCATGTGAATAAAATTTCAGGGTAGATTAATTCCACCATGTTTAGTGTATTCCATAGGTGCTGAGGTATGTTAAATGTCCAGCATGAGTTGGAAGAGGTGTGGATTGGGATGGTAATTAGCTCCTGCCATTTGCCTTTGCTTACAGCTCATTTGCAGGCTATTTGTACTCCTAGAGAAGCCACAGAGGAACAAAGTAGTGTTAATGATGTGTGAGTATGTGATGCCCATTTATGTCTGTTCTGGTCACATGGCATTATGAGGCACGTCAGCCTTCCTGCTTTTTCCAACCCTGCCTCTCCTGTTAACAGCTTGATTGTGTGTATCCCAGCTTTCCCAGCTAAGGGCTTATGGTCTTTACAGACTTAGTGAAGAAAAAGCTGGGTTCTGCGATTTCATAATGAATGAGGATTTCTGTGTGACTGATAGGGAGTGTTCTAAACGTCCAGTGCTCTCTGGACTATAGAGATGCTTAAATCATGGCTACATGCTTGCCCCTTACAGCCATTAGGGATTCAAAGTGAATGTCAGCTTCTGAAAGCAGGTAAGTATTTAGAAAGAGTGGTTATATTTTTATAATCATCATATTAATTTAGGAGGACACCTGAGTTCTTGCGTACCAACATACTGAGACTATTCATGCCTAGAGCTCTTGCAGCCCAGGAATCACAGAATCACAGAAACTTCAGAGTTGGAAGGGACCTCTAGAGATCGTCTAGTCCAACTCCCCTGCTAAAGCAGGATTGCCCAGAGCACATCACTCAGGACTGCATCCAGGCAGGTCTTGAAAGTCTCCAGAGAAGGGGACTCTACCACCTCCCTGGGCAGCCTGTTCCAGTGCTCTGTCACCCTCATTGTAAAGAAGTTTTTCTGTGTATTTGAATGGAACTTCCTATCTTCCAGCTTGTGCCCGTTGCCCCTCGTCCTGTCACTGGGAACCAATGAAAAGAGTCTGGCACCATCCTCCTTCAACCCACCCTTTAGATACTTGTATGCCATAATAAGGTCTCCACTCAGCCTTCTCTTCTCCAGGCTAGAGTCCCAGCTCTCTCAGCCTTTCCTCATAAGGGAGATGCTCCAGTCCCTCAATCATCTTAGTTGCCCTTCGCTGGATCCGCTCCAGCAGTTCTCTGTCCCTCTTGAACTGGGGAGCCCAGAGCTGGACACAGTATTCCAGTTGTGGCCTCACCAGTGCAGAGTAGAGGGGGAGAATGACCTCCTTTGACCTACTGGCCACACTCTTCCCTGTGCAGCCCAGAATTCCGTTGGCCTTCTTGGCAACAAGGGCACATTGTTGGCTCATGGATAATTTACTGTCTACCAGGACCCCCAGATCCTTCTCCTCAGAATTACTTCCCAGCAGGTCCACCCCTAACCTATACTGGTGCTTAGCATTCTTCCTCCCCAGGTGCAGGACCTTGCACTTGCTTTTGTTGAACCTCATTAGGTTCTTCTCTGCCCAGCTCTCCAGCCTGTCCAGGTCACGCTGGATAGCAGCACGGCCCTCTGGAGTGTCAGCCACCCCTCCCAGCTTGGTATCATCAGCGAACTTGCTGAGGATACACTCTGTCCCATCATCCAGGTCATTAATGAATATACTGAACAAAATTGGACTGAGTATTGACCCCTGGGGGACACCACTGGTTACAGGCCTCCAACTAGACTCTATGCCACTGATCACAATATTCTAATGTGTTCCAATAATCAGATTATAGATGACGTTGGTGTGGACACAGACTTGGACCCTTCAGTTGAATTGAGATTACTGCAAAAAATGCAATATATGTGAAGGCCAAAGACGTATGCTGGAGTTCTGCACTTTAGTTTGTGCTGTTAATGTATTTTAACTGATAACCATTTTGCATAAATGCATTTACTGTCCCGCTTTTGATGATAAGAATCCAAGGTCGCTCCTTTTTGGGTGCATGTAATTGCATGGGAGGCATGTAATTTTGTTCGTCTTGGCTTTAGAGAATATCTGGAGTCAAGTTTTACTGTTTTAGAAAAAGCCCCTGTTACATCAATGAAGACAATGGATTTTAAGGCTGACTTCCAGACGATGTACCAAGCATGCCCTCAGAGATGAACGTTTAGCAACTTGTAAAAATGGCATGAGATTTTTAGGAGAAGGTAACTTGAGGCATTTTGGTGTCTAGAATTAATCTGATGAGGTTTCTTACTGAAATATTTCTAAAATATTTGACTAAATTATAAAACTAGCTTTTATTTCTTCCACTCAAACATTGCAGTCTGGGGTGGGGTAGTTGCTTCTGGGTGGTTAATTGCTATGAATCTTGAACTGAATTGAAAATTGGTGTTATGGGAGATACGAGGCAATGGAAAGGCAATGGGAAAGGCAATGGAAAACACTAGTCAAGAAGACAGAAATTGTAAATTGAGCTGTACAAAATGTTCACAAAATAGGAAACAGCATAGTACTCTGGCAGGATATTGTTAAAGTCTTGAAACGTAGCCCAGGTTTGCTTTTAATCAATACCCAGGCAAATTCAGCATGTCTTTTAAATGAAAGAAAACTGGTCAAAATTTGCAAAAGTGCTAGTCACTGTGGGTTTGCGTGTTAACCACTGTCCAAGGTTTTGTAAAGGAAAAAAAAAAAAAACAAAAACAGGAAGTAAAGCAACTGAAGGATAAAGTTGAAGGAGTCTAAACCATGGCAGATCAAAACAGAAGCAAATGTCTGCATAAACCACCACAATATGGAACTGCTTTGTTTTTAATGGTTTCAGTCCTAACAGATGTTTGAGATGAGCTGACCTTTTGCCAGAAATGTCATTATCACCTATCGCATTATCCAGCTAATACTAGGCATTTGTTGTCATTTTCTTTGCATACCTTTCAAACTGTATTTTAGATGCTACGATACCCAATTTCTTTAGTCTGTTTCCATTTTTCCATTATGGGTAAGTACATAGAAATGCCATCAACTTGTAATTGGTGAGTTTGGGATGGAGATTTCTCATGGTCTTTTTGTATTATATCAAATTCAATGTTTTGTGGTAGACTAAAAAGTCTCAGGTTAAACATTTCAAAAAGCAAAACTTAACTGTAGAAAATGATTTTTTTTTTGTCATTTTTCTTTATGACGGGAAATAGAAATGGCATGGGTCTTATTTTGATGTAATTTTCAGCTCATCAAGTATAGAAAATCTATAAGATATGAGACCAGCAAAATCGATGCCTTTCAGTAACGTTTTTAGCTGTTGTTGAATTAAAACTTAAGGCCTAAATTCCATTATAATGTAGGTTTGTATTAATATTTCTTAGAAAACTAAGGCTTATGGTAGGAACTGATTTAGAGAAGCACCTGAATGACTGGTGTCTGCTTTTCTGACTGTTTTAAGTGTTTTGTGTATATAAGAAGTGGCCTAAATCTGGCAAAACCATCCCTCCACCTCCCAGAAAAAAAGAAAAAAAAAAAAAAAAAACAGAAAAAAACAAACTTCCTTTTAGATTTCAAAGAAGTATTTCATAAGCTCTAGAATGATTCATGGTAAGCTTTTTTAAAAATTGAGGTACTCTTCGCACGATGTCAGGAAAAGTCATTCTATAGATGTTAGATTGGAAGAAAGCTGAGATAGAAACTACCCCAAATCTTTTATCTATGAAACTAAAGTTTTATTCCACCTTTTTTATTAGGCAATTAAATTCATGTTAATTATTAAGAGCTTCAGATTCAAGCTAGAAGCAACTGGTAAGCTAGAAGCATGCTTTCCATACTTCCAAAACTTGTGAGTTTCAGCACTCTGGACAGGGATTTGATTCCGACCCCCTGGATGGACACTGGGAGGACACAGAAGTAGCGGGTTCAGGATCTCTTGCACGTAAGGATAACTGTGCTTATCATGTGACAATATTGAGGGAGACAAGATTCCAGTCATTGCTTCCCCAATACAAAAGAGAGAAATTTCTTGTTTTAGTAAATTCTTTCAGCTTCTTTTCAGGGCTGCCTAAATCTTTGTGTACTTGCTGGTTTAGGCTGTGCTAACTGTCTGGTAGAAGTAAGGTGGCTAGGACTAACTAGATAAGTTTAGAAAGACTGTATCTATAAATTACCCCAGACTCTGGGCCAAATGTTTGATGGTGCACAAGAACGCATAGCCTAGCTCTAATTTATTGAATAGATCTACATTCTAAACTTTGATGAATATTGGCTCCCTTGCCTTCTTTCTTCCTTCTCAATCGTAGAGATTTCCCCCTTATTCCTGACAAAGCCTGTCTTAATCTAGCTAAAGAAATAAGAGATTTTCAGTGGAGTAGTCCCTTGTGTGGAAGGGTCTTGTTAAAGGTGAACTGCCTAAACTTAATCAACGATTCAGAAATTTTATTCCCATTCTGAAAATTAATGTTAGATCAAATGAGGGTAGGAATAGCAGAGGATCCATGGTAACGGATCATAAAATGCTTTCACTCTGACAATGCAAGGATCTTTTTCTGCCTCTAAGAATAATTAATATTCTTGAAATGAAATGTCCCCTGCTAGAAATATAGCACTCTCTACTTCCTTAGTGTGTTTTGTCCTGAGGAGGGAACTTTTATTTCTCTGCCATAGAACTGCAATCTGATGTCATCTTCAGTTGGGTATTCATCGTACAACTCATGGTACAGCAATAGAATTCCTTATACAACAACCTAGCTCTTCATCAAGCTGGGCTTTGGAGCAGATGACCTCTTGAGGTCCATTCCAACTGAATTTATTCTATGACTCCATTTTCACCATCTGTTTCTCCAACTGTCTAGACAAATAATGGGCCCTCTAGAAGGTGCCAACCTTCAACCTCCTTTCATGGCCTTTCTAAAAGCCAGAAGGGTAATGTGCCTTTTCAAACTGTTATCAAAACAAATAATTAGAAATGCTTTGTATTTTTTCTTATATCCTGGTGTATTTAACTGATGCCCATGTCTGCCTTGAATGAGGAGTCTGCCTTGAAAATTAAGTTTCTTTGATCAGGAATGGACTTTTCCTGTCTGTTTCTTAACTCATTGCTGATGTTGCCAGATGTAACAGCCCTCTTCAGATGGGCTTGTTTCCTTGTTTCCATGTAAAGGAGGTTTGATAAGAAAAAGAGTGGTGGTTGAGGTAAAGACTGTAGAAGAGATGTGGCTTTCACATCCAAGAGAAAATTGTGATCAAACTCAATATTTGAAAATGCTTCATGGCATGAAAGTGATTCTTCAGTGTGCCGATGATGGAAGGGAAGAGGAGGTGGAAGGGAGGAAGGTAAGAATAATGTGGAGTATGAACTTTAAAGAGTGATTCAGGAAGTCTGTGTCTGCACTTTGATAGATTTTTGGCTGTAACCGACAGCCAAAAGAAAAAAAATAGGGGGGGAAAAAAATCTCAAAGGCCAAAAAGGGAAAATGCAAGGGAGGTATTTTGGTTGGTTTCTTCTGGTAGCAGGGCTGAAATCAGTAGGAGTTTTTCTGTTAATTTCTGTGAGAGTAGGACTATGTCCTAAAGGACTCCTACGAGCACGTTTTAAAACATTTGCGTTGAATGGTAAAAACAAGACATAAAACTCTACAAATAGTAACTGTCGACTCAGAAGAAGAAATATATCCTAGCGAGACATCTCATACCATGTGTGAAGCTGCCTATTTCTGGTAATTTTGTCATCGCACCCAGACAAATGGTGGTAATAGCCAAATGTAAGAATAATGACTAATGCAAAATCTGAAGTGAGCATCCTCTAATTTTTCCATATGGCTATGAGCAGGATTAGATTCCTTCCAGAAATCTCCAAACCACATAAAATTTTCCTTGAGCTATAGCAACATACAAAATGTTGAATTTTACCGTACATTAAAAACTGATGAGAGGTTTTGTAAAGCATCATGTTTCTTCCTTTTTTTTTTTTTTTTTTACCCTAATACAGGTAATCTAATCAGATGAAACTAATAAGACTAATGCAAAGCTTTGATAAAAATGTTATCTAAAATATATGAATTCAAGATACGTGATTTTAAATATTTTGCTCCTGTAGGAGTACATGATAAAGCAACAAAACACAACTTCGGTGAATGACATCTTTATAAAATTTAAGCCAGCTGAACAAGAGACATGGAAAGTGTGAAAGATCCTTAATTTTAAAAAGCTAAATTTTAAATTTTTAAAATTTAAAAAAAATTTTTTTTTCATAACCTCATTTCCCTTGTACTTCTAAAAAGTACGTGTGATCTGTGAAGTCCTGCAACAGTGGCTGGAGGCTGTTGCTTGCTTTGTGCGTGTATACATTTCATTATGAACTGCTGTGGCCACAGTTGCCACACAAATCTTTGGTCAGACTAGGTACGTTCATTTTTATATTCTACACCAGGCTTATTGAGGCTAGGCAGGTCTGAAGAACATGTCTAAGGAAGAAAGGAACTTATGCAGTTATATTCAGTTTCTTATCTTGAAATAAATGGAGGGCTTTAAAGTACTAATCTGTTGATGT